>NC_080392.1:11695816-11935284 GCF_028751815.1 Salvia miltiorrhiza | reverse complement strand
CATCGGCAGCTGCTCAACCTGCACATTTAGAAATATATGCAGGGCTTGAGTACAAAAGTACTCAGTGGGCACGTATGCCTAAGTATAAAAATACATGCTTCAAAACTGTAAATTGTCATGCCATAATAAACAGTACAGCAAGGGAGTTTTTCGCTAAAAGGCCCAAGCTTACTAAATTCATTTGTGATTCTTAAAGTTCGACTGCAGTCTAAGTTCTCTTGTAATCTATCATATCTGGAACTGTGTGCCGGAGAGGTGGCCACCTCTCACGGTCACTTGACCGGCCAACCCGCTAGATGACTCACGGTCACTGGTGTACACTAGCCCTGGCAGGATAGCTATCAACTGCTCAGGACCCGAATTCGATTGCATAATAAAAGTCACATCAGATAGATATCATACTGAAATTTAAATATTTTATGGCAAGACAATATTTGAAATAACTTCAATTAATTTAGTCATGAAATAACTTGCTTGAACGTAACATTTAAACTCATTTGATATATATGAAAGTAATGCCCACCTGATAGTGATTTTCTGTGATACAAAAGCTCCTCAACAGATTGTCAATCTCACCCTTGACCTTTATTACGAGAATATATGTACATATATAAGATATTTGCTCGAATAAAATCATCAAATGAGAATGTGTATTTAACTATGCATGATCCTTATGCATGAATTATTATTCTGAAATAATAATTAGGGAATTTCTATTGTTAATCCAGGCTATTGGATTTAAACAAAAGCTAAGTCTCGTCTCATGAAGCCGGATAATTAATAAAAATTAATCCGTTCTCTTAGGGTGTTCTAATCCGCCAATCAAATAAACCCCATTCCTCGTAGTCAATAGAAAATAAATAAATACTTCAACTTATTCGCTTTATAACCTCATAATTAATCGGGCTTAACAAGTAATGTTATAAGATTAAATAATTAAAAGGCTCAACATAAGGCAGCCTAATAATTAATTAAGTAGAAGTGGACTTGAATAATTAACATGAGAGGCCCAATTGAAATAACTCATCGGCTCAAGTAATTAAATAAATCTTGGCCAAATAAATAAATACTTAACAGTTGGGCTAATTTTAAATCAAGTATGCAAGACCCAACTGCAATTAAATAAATAAGGCCCAACTGAAATAATCGTTCAACCCATTCTACTCTATTAACATCGGCCCAAATGAAACAATAACCGGCCCAACAATATACATATGGAATTTGGAAATAGATGTCTATTAATAATAATATCTCAGCCCAATTCTTATAAAATAGATGGGCTTCAATTAAATAAATCAAACGAGGCCCAACTAAGATAATATAACAAAGGCCCAATGAATTAAACTAAAGCCCAATTTGAATTAATAACAAAGGCCCGATGAATTAAACTAAAGCCCAATTAAAATAGAATGCAGTTGGGCTTTTATTAGTAAATTCGGCCCAAAGAGAAATAATAAAGGCCCATATGAAAATAAATACAACAAGGCCCAAAGAAAATAAATAGGAGATAAAAATTTCGGCCCAATTATTTAAATGAGTTCGGCCCATATAAAATAAATAAGGAGGCCCAAAATAAAATAAATTCTGGCCCAAGATAATTAAACTTAGCCCAAATAATAAAAAAAAGAAAGGCCCAAATCCCCCTTATCTCTCCCAGTCGAGCTCTCTCTCTTCTCAAAACAATCGAGACCTCTCTCTCTCTATTTCTTCCACTCGCTCCTTGGTTCTCTCTTCTCTCTCGCTGAAACAGGCCCGACATCTCTTCCTCCGCCGACCAGCCCCGCGTCCAGCCGCCGTCCACCCACTGCTCTCTCTGAATCGACGGGCAGCAGGAGCACCTGGCCACCGCCGCCGTCGATTTCCCGAGCCCCGACACCGCTGCTACTGGAAGATCAGTGAAGATCTGGTGCAACCGCCGCCGTCCGCCGACACGCCTGGAAGCTTTTTCGCCGGACGTCGCCTCTGCTGAGATAACGCCGCCGCCCAGAATCGAGGTCACTGGTCTGATCTCCAGCAGCCCGCCTCTTCCGGAGACGCAGTCGTCGTGAGTCGCAGAGCTCCGACAGTCCACTACCACTCAACCTAAAGCTAAGTTCTCTATTTTCATTCTTCTTCTACTTCAATAACTAGTTGTTAAGGGCAGAATACTCATGGTTTGTCGTTCTAAAGCGTAAAATAACAGTGAATGAATCGACATAGTTGTAATGCCATAGCTTGAACATGTTGACATGAATGCTTGATTGGATTGAAATTCGAGATAGTATAATACCTTGAATATGATCGAACTGATTGATGGCTGTTGGAGTTGAATGAATTGGAATGACTGAACTTATTGATTCTGGCAGGGAGTGAATGAGTGATTTCTCTCACTTTTCGGTTGTGGTGTGGTGAATGAACTGGAACTGAAATAAATTTGTGTTGTTGTCTCAGTGATTGCAGGCTGATTGCAGGCGGATAATGGAAGAAAATGGAAGATTATAGCAAAGCTTACCTTAAGAATTTGGCTGGACGAAATGGAGACTTCCTGCTCTTTGAAGAGGACTCACGGTGAAAATGATAGGGAATGTTTTGTTTCTTGGCTGGAGTTGTGCAAATAGAGGGAGATGTGAGTTAAGTGGGAGAGTTATTGAATTAGCTTGATTTAGTTGCATAATTGCGTGGTGGGGAAAAGTTGGGGGACAAATTTAATGGAAAGAAAAAGAGAAGAAAAAGAAAGAAAAAAAAAAAAAAAAAAAAAAAATGTAGAGGAGAATTATTGATGTATTTTCTCTGTCTCGGTGATTCTATAACTGTAAAGTGGATCGCGTGCTCATATTTGCTTGTACTGTTTATTTAAATAAATCCCAATTTCGACATGTGATATCTCGCTAAAAATCGATAAATTATAAAATGAATTTAAATTAAATCCGTAGATTTAATTCGTTCGTTGTTCTGATATCTAAATTAAATCCGCAGATTTAATTAACTCACGAGTCGGAAATAATTCACGATTTGAGTAAAAATAAATTCTAATTCCATCTCGCTTAAATAAATAACGTGACTTTGCTAAGTCAGTTATAACTCTGAAATAATATCATTGACTGCTTTAATAATATAAATTCAGGATCATAAGCTGAATTCATATCAGGATAATAACCGTTTTCATTCACTGATGAACAAAAATAAACACTCATTACTGGATTTAAAAGATATAAAAGAGCGGGTCACTACAATTCTAATGGTAATAAAATCGTGTAAAATAAGGCAACTCTCCAGCTGGATGCGCGCTCCGGAAAATACTCCTACTCATGCCGAAATCGCAGCTCTCGCCAGAGGAATGGCTCACGCCAGGGAAATGGGTCGCACCAGAGGAATGGATGATTCCTCTGACCTCGCCAGAGAAATGAGTCGCCAGCGGAATGTGGATTTCTCTGCTATCGCCAGAGGAACGGTGATTTCTCTGGCTTTTCGATTCCGCTGTAATGGACTTCGCGATTCCGCTGTAATGGCTTCTCTCCCCTCTGCTCTGACTTATTTCTCTGCTCTGACTCTTGACTCCTCTGGTGATGACTTCGCTACACTGGCTTCTTGATTTCGCTGACTCCAGAGAAATGGTGATTTCTCTGACTCCAGAGAAATGGTGATTCCTCTGGCGATTGATTTCGCTGCACTGGAGACTTGATGTCGGTGCTCTGGTCTTTGATTTCTCTGATTCCAAAGGAATGATGATTTCTCTGCTCTGGAGACCAGAACACCTAGAAAATGCCAAATTCATCCAAAATTCTCCAAAACTGCATTCTTCCATCTCGAAAGCCTAAACTCCTGCAAAGCATAGAATACACCATAAAACGCACCAATTTCCAGAAGATTATCTTAAAATACGCACATACAAACCCTTAAAAATATAACAAATTAAGCATAAATCAATGATACTCAGTCACCCCAATCCACCGCCAGATCTGCAATCCATCGCAACCGCCACCGCCTGATACTCGCAGAAGGGGAAGAAATCCCAAGATCTGCAAATACTCAGTTCGAATTTCGCCTTCCATTTTCACCCCTTTCTTCACCAATGATCGTCTAAAAAAGTTTGATCAATCTCACACCATTAAATTCCTTCACACTATACATCTATATATAGAGCCTCTGTTTCATTTTACCTACAGAGCTTGATGAGCTAGACCATAAGGGAGTCGAGAAACCAGCCGCCATCGGTCGCGGCTGCGGCAGCCTCGCCCTCGACCACCTCCGCTGCTTGCTGCAGAAGACGTCGGAGGGCTGGAGGATTAATGGTGAAGAAAAGGATTAATTAAGGCTTTTCATTTTGTCAATTTATCTCTCTCTTATGACACATGTAACAAAAAATTACATTATTTTTAATTTTCATGCCGCGCGTATTGCCACATCATTAAAAATGCCACGTGTGCTGCCACATCGTTGCCGGTCAACTTTAATTATAGCCGAAATTCTCGCTGTGTGCAATTTACGATAAAATCAAAAGCTGGTGTATTATGGGGCTATTTTTTAAGGTGATGTGCAAAATGCAAATTTGGGCAAACTTCGTGTATTTTCTGGCTATTAACCCTTAATTTTTCGATCTTTTTTTTTGGGGGGGGGGCAAACACCTTGAGGGTGAGGGGTTAGGTCTCCCAACCTGTAAATAAATATCAACCAGTGTCTCATACACGACATTGCCCAAAAATGACAACACCAAGAGGAATCAAGAAGGAAAAATTAAAATCAGACAGACTAAAGACATACATAGTTGTAGCCCAAAAGTGACTATAATCAGAGAATAAGGATAATATCATAAAAAAAGAACCAGGCAAAAAATAACTAACGATCATCATGAAATCTAAATCAAAAGTTAAGATAATCAAGTTGATCCATCATAATCAAAGCAAGAAAATAACTAAGGGCAAAAAAATGATCAAAAATAGTCAAGGCTTGGGCCCAGTGTCCTCGCCTCATCATAAAATCAGTAGGTCGGTTTCCCTCGCTGTGGATATGAGTGAAACAGGCCCACCGATACCGAAAGAGTTGTCGGATCGAAGCAACCGTGTGTCGGACACTAGCATGACTGTGATGCCCAGTAGACATGAGTAGAACAATCACCACAACATCAATTTCAACCCAGATATGAACTGAGAAATTAATGGCCAGCCTAAGACCCTCGAGCAGAGCACAAAACTCAGCCTCAAAACTATAAGTGGCAGCACAAGGAGAACAAAAAGCACTAAGAAGGGATTCGGTGTGATCACGAACCACGCCTCCATCGGCACTCCGTTGTGTCTGTGAGTCGTAAGATCCATCTGTGTTCAACTTCACCCATGGGCCATGGGGATTTCGGGGGGAACAGCGCACGATAGTGGAGCGAAGAGTCCTCCTCACAGGTGGAGCTGGGGGCATGAAGTTAACCTGTGGGACGCATCCACACCAACGAGTCACAGTGAGTTTCCCCGCGGCCACAAGTAGACGAAGATGATGAGTAACCTGCCAAATCACATGAGAAGCACATAAAGGAATATCTTCGTGTTTACGACTATTCGTTTCCGTCCAAATGAACCATTGGCATATAAATACACTAACTTTGGACCAATTAGGTTTTTAACATGAACTTTGAAAGTGTCAAAAAATACATCAATTTATTGATTGTAGTAACTTTAACACGAATTTTATTTTCGACCAAAATAAAGCTTACTTAGCATGGCGCAATATTGATGTGGACAAATCAAATTGTATTAATTTTAACATGAAATCGAATTGTTGGATTATACTTCCTCAGTCCCATTATTTAAGACACACTTTCCGTATTGGGTTGTCCCACTATTGAAGACACATTTCCATTTTGGGTTAAAAATAATATTAAATTAACGAATTAATTAAAGCCTATCTCCTACCTACCAATTCTCTCTCTCTCTCTCTCTCTCTCTATCTCCACAGAAGCAATGGCTTCGAAATGGTGCTGGGGAATGAGGGTTGCGAGATGGTGTCGGACTGATCGAGGAGGGAATGGGGCTGGTGGAGGAGGCGACGGTGCCGCGTTGTAGCGACGGCAAAGAGGATGGCGACGGGGCCAGAAATGGTGGTGGAAGAGTGGTTGTGGCAGGGCCGGAGATGGATGAGAATGTAGTTTAGGGCCGAGCCTGAAGGAGCGATTGCGTTTCGGCGATAATTAATTTGGTGGTTCATTTTGCCACCTCATCTCCAGCTAAATCCTGTGCGGAGTTAGGTGATGCACCAAGCTTCGCAAAATTTATTTATACGAAAACACCTTAGCGGGATCGATTCCTGTTCAGCTGGGGAAGTTGGGAAAGCTGGCGAATCTCATGTTGTGGCAGAACAGTTTGGTTACCATCCCTCCTGAGCTCGGTAATTGAAGCAGATTGCCCTCTTAATTGATTTATCAATTTGGATAATTAATTTAATTGAATTTAATCAAATCTGA
Organism: Salvia miltiorrhiza; assembly: GCF_028751815.1. Taxonomy (NCBI): domain Eukaryota; kingdom Viridiplantae; phylum Streptophyta; class Magnoliopsida; order Lamiales; family Lamiaceae; genus Salvia; species Salvia miltiorrhiza. Next base: position 11,928,857 of record NC_080392.1, on the reverse strand, counting down.
CATTTAAAAAATTGAAAATATAATTAATTTAAGTTAAATTTAAAAATATTGATTATCGTGAAATATGAATAAAATAAAATTAATTAATACACCAAACAAGTGGGCCACAACACTTTACTATCTAAACCAACTCTCATAAATTCTTGTGCCCAAAAGAAATGTGTCTTTATTATTAGGACGAAGAGAGTATTAAATTATAAGACATTTATTTTGGATCGCCTCAAATTGTATTTATGAAAGTAAATAGAATTTATGTTAAAATTACCACAATCAATAAATTTGTGTATTTTTTTTTGACACTTTTTAAAGTTCATGTTAAAAACCATAATTGATCCAAAGTTGGTGTATTTATGCTAATTTATTTACATATCCTACCATATAGTGGCCTTATCTTTCACTCACAATACAATTAATTATCATTATTAACACTACCTTTAGGCGCGTTTACTTCGGAGGATTAGCCTTGATAGATAGAAATAATAAAGCAAATCATTTGTTTATTTTAATTTATTTATATCATTTAAGCTAGTTTTGCTTGATTCATATCCTATTGAAATGACGAGATTGTTGGAATCCTACTCTTGAGGATAAAAATACTTTTTTGAAATTATTAAGAATAAACATACTTAATCATACTTCTTATCAATCCCCTTAAGGTGAGACCATTTCTCCACTCACAATATACTTAATCACTTTTATTAAAACTTGTGTCACTTTATCCTAGGACTATTTTTGCAGGACGATGGAGTATATCATAAAACTAAGAGGGTGTTTGGCTGAGCTTATATGCTCCTCAAAACAGCTTATAAGCTGTTTAGGAGCTTATAAGCTCCTTCAAAGTGTTTGGCAAAATAAGTTTCTAAACAGCTTATAAGCTCCAAATTTAAGCTCCAAGAGCTTATAAGCTCCCCAAAAAATAAGTTTATCTACCCCAACTTATTTTTTTATAAACTAATATACAAAAATCATTTTACAAATATTTTTCAACTATAATTTATTATTTTCATCATATATCATTCAAGTTCATTTTTATTTGATTTTCTCTCTCTAAAAAAAATTCTCTATCTCTAGCTTATAAGCTCAATGATCCAAACACTTTGACAACTTATAAGCTCTTAAAAATTATATCTTATAAGCTCTCGAAACATCTTATAAGCTCCAAGAGCTTATAAGCTCTTTAAAATAAGCTTAGCCAAACACCCTCTAAGTCATGTCTATTCCACCAAATTAAACACTCACTTAGAAGATCAATTAATAGGATGAGATTCTCCATCTCACAATTTATTGTGTCTAGTCATGTAACAATACTAATGTTACTATTTTATAATTATTTATTACAAAAATAAAAGGCACTACTATATAATGAACCGTAATTAATATTTATCACTAAAAGAAAAATTTAAAGACATTATATACCTACTTTTGTTTTAATTGACTATAATAATCAATAATTAATTATAAATTTGAAAAACAAATAAAAAATAGTTATATACTCTGATTAATGAACTCTTATTAATTTATCTTAAAAGTGTATCAAAACATAATAAACAAAAAATGACATTTATATAAAAAAACAAGACGATGAAAACGGGATATAAAGTGAGGAGTATTTCTTGAGTGAGATCGGTCTCTAGCAAGAGACGGGGTTTTTTTTTGGGGGGAGGGGGGGTTATGGGTTGCAGGCTGGTTGAAAAATACTCCATGAATAATTAAAATAATTATTATTGTGATGAAAAGTAATAATCGACATGAAGAAAGATATAAACATGCTTCATAGCCGAAAGTCCCGAAACAATTTGAGGATGGTTGGTGATTAAGGTGTAGTATAAGCGACTAATTAACTAGTTTGTGCTAGTATAATTTTACGTATTAACAGGATCAACAAGTAAAATGGGGCTTATAAACACAACTTGGTGTGGTGCCAATAACTACGCTTGATTTGTGTTTAGTATCGTTGGTACGCATGTGGATCTAGTACAAGATCGACCGATTTTTGTGGTGGGTAAGTGTCATATTTAAGTGATAGAGATATTTCTATTTAGATTAAAATGTCAAGACAAACTTTAGATAATGTACTCAAAATTGTGCAATTTGATTAATGATAAAATCACGACAAGATTTTTAATTTAGTAAATTAAAAAGTTATTATCATTTAAATTTTTAGGTTGATTTTGAAATATTTTTAAAACTAATATAAAAATTTTCTTTTTCCTTCAAATTTTGGAATGTTTTCACTCGAATAAAAAGAACAAGGTAAAATGCACAAAATGCTCCAAACAAATTCCTTCTTCCCTTAAAAAAAAATAAAAATAAAAATAAAAAATAAAAAATGAAAAAGAGGGAGAAATGTGCATTTGGGGGGGGGGGGGGGGGGAATTAACGGAGCGCCTTTTTAATTCTTAGAGATTTATACAAGCAAAAAAAAAATAAAAATTCTTAGAGATTTATACACATTTACATATTTACCCCTTATTCATTGCCAAAATACTTTTCCATCCTCAAATTAGGGTTTTTTCTGCCTCAATCTCACTATCAATCCTCTCTCTCTCCACCATCAGAGCTCTCTGCCGAGCATTTCCTAATTAGCAATCTGCAGAGAATTCTGATTTTTTCTCTCACAGCTTTGGAAAGATGACGACAATTGTCCCTACATCGGAAGAAGATCCCACTCTCTCCGTCGTGCGGTGCGTTGCCGAGTTGTCGTGGGCCGACGCCGGTCCAGAGGTAACTCCTACATGCCTCTAAATTCGCATGCGAAGCAGTTTTGATAGTTTTCCGATGTTCGTAGAGAAGTTTCAATAAAAATTTCCCTTTTTGTATCTTGCTGAAATTATTTGTGATATAGAAAGTTAACCGCGCGAGATTTAATCTTTAGGCTTCTTTTTTTTACCGGTTACTGTTTGGGAATTGCTTTCATGATTATGACTTCAGATTAGGTTACCATTGTTGTTTGAAGTATTTTATTTTTAAAAATAATGATAGGTAGCAGAGGGACATGTTAGTGGATTGTTGGTGGAGGCGCAAGAATGTATAATACAAACGAGGTGGTTGGATTTGGCTTCTTTGATTCTTGCTTCTGCTGATGTCATTTTCTCCAAGGCTTCTGAGAAAGGTAAGCAATGTATTTAAATTATTGTTTCAAGTAATCTGAATTCTTTTCATCACATAACTAGGGAGCTTGAAATTGTGTAGTTTTGCAGTTGGAGTGGATGACACATAGTATTTAGATTTCCTTATCTGTTTCTGGCTGAAGAAATTTCAACTGGCTTAGATATGTTTCATCAGTTTGGTGTAATTTCATTTGAAATCTTATGTCAAATCAGCCATCCCATATTTTTAGCTTTTACATGTTTACTAGAAGGCTTACTTGATTTATGAATTCGGCATTCTCTATCCAAAAAGTTACTTATGGTGATGCTGGCTGGGCAAATTTCTGATTTGTGAGTGGTTGTTATTCTGCCTCAGACCTTGAATGCATTTACACTGTTGTCTGCCACCTTGTAAAGAAGCCTGAGAGTCTCGATCAAGTGCATGAGATGGCAGAACTTATAGCCACAAAGGTTACTCAACAGCCTAATGACAAGCCTGGTCTGCGATTGAAGATGTAAGACATCGAAACCCTTAGTTCTTAAGGCTGCTTGGTTCTGTAAATTCTGACATTTCTCTTTTCTTTTTGTTTAGCTTGTTTAACCTCTACAACCTATTGGAGAACCCATATAGCCAGTTCTTCGTCTATATGAAGGCCCTCAACTTAGCAGTCAGTGGGAAGGTCACTGAACATGTTGTACCATCTTTTACGAAGATGGATGACTTTCTATCGGAATGGAATCTTGGAACCAAGGATAAGAGAGACCTCTTTCTTACAGTTGCAAATGTTTTGAAAGACAGCAAGAGGTGAGAATGTCTGTATGTTTTTGCATGTGATGAGGTCAATACGTAAACTAGTTGCTGAGTACTTTTGTTGCATGATTCTGTACTTTCAGCCCAGCAAAAGAGTCTTTTGATTACCTCGTCAAGTATCTGGAAACTTTTTCTGGTGATGATGCTGTGGCTTTGGCTGAAGCTAAGGAAGAAGCTGTTCGTGCTGTTGTTGAATTTGTTAAGTCACCTGATATGTTTCAGGTAATGTTTTTTCAGTTGATCAAGAAGAGCACCATTGTTTAAATTTTTGCATGCAGGCATGAGCAAGTCAATGCTATCATTTAAAAAAACACTTTATGTAATTTTCAACTTGGGCCATTTAGAAGTTTATTTTGCAAACTTTCTGTTGAATGATAAACTGTGAGAACTTGATTCCTGTGTATGGTGAAAGCTCAACTTAGCTCCCAAAATAGTACTAGGAGATTCAATTTTGCATTATTTCAGAAGCTATTTCTTCAAAATGCAACTACTCCATGTCTCTTTTTTTCTTTTCTGCTGTTTAGTTGTGGGGAAAAGTGGGTTGGTTAGGCTTGTGATTTTGTGGTGTTCTGGAAGCTTGCTTTCAGAAAGCGGTGTAATTGGGTTTTGTTGTCATTGAGTGATTTTTCTATATTCCTGCCCCAGGGTGACTTACTAGACATTCCTGCAATAGCCCAACTGGAGAAAGACAGTACATATGCTCTGGTGTATCAACTTCTAAATATCTTTCTGACTCAGAGGCTCGATGCATATCTGGATTTCCAATCATCAAATTCAGATTTGTTGAATAGCCATGGTTTGCCACTCTTTCACCTCTTTTATTCTGTCACTATGTGAGATAATGAATGTAGTGTTTGTGTTCTATATCTGTAAAATGGTTTGCCATTTGCAGGTCTTGTGCATGAAGATTGTGTTGCTAAGATGAGATTGATATCCTTAGTAGATCTTGGTACCAATGAATCTGGTCGAATTCCTTACTCCTTAATTAAGGAAACCCTCCAGGTAAAGTTATTGATCATGTTTGTATAAGCTTCCCTTTCAGCTTTACAGATTACGTCTGATGTTTTGTGAAAATATGATGTTCTTTTCTAGATTGAGGACAGTGAAGTTGAGCCATGGGTTGTCAGGGCAATTACTGCAAAGCTTTTAGATTGCAGAATCGATCAAATCAACGAAGTGGTCATCGTAAAGTACGATTCAATTTCAGTTTGATATCTTTTCGAGCCTTTATTGTAAATCATCTATGATAACCAATCATTCTACTATTCTGCTTCAGCCGTTGCTCAAAGCGTATTTTTGGACTTCATGAATGGCAATCCCTCCGATCAAAGCTTGCAGCATGGAGGGTACTCAATCTTAAACTATCCCTTTCTAGCATGTTATAAAGTATAGCACATATGTTTACAGCAGCCGCTTCTGGATTCTTTCTTTGGTTGTACCCCAAAGAAGTTTTATCAATTTGTATGGCCGGCCTATTGTGTCTCAGTCTTTTTAAATTTCTTGCAGGGTAACATTGCTAATGTAATGAGCACAATTCAAGCAAACAAGATCGTTGAAGATGGCACCCAGGCAGTGCAGGGACTGACGATTCGTTGAGACCGACTCTTTGTTATTATCTCCAAAGCACCCAGCTATTTTTACAATCTTTGACAACAGAGTTGCTCGTGTTAAAGAGTAGTGCCATCACCCCTCCCTTTTTTTTGGTAGCCCAAATTTAAACTACAGATCTGTTCCAATTTTGTTTTTGTTAGCTACATGAATTGTATTAACTTCTATTCCATGAGTCTATTTTGCACGAATATGATTGATTTTGATGGAAGAGCTTCGATTTTCATTTATTTTCGACTTCCTGCATCGCTTTGACATTTTTGATGAAAATAGAGTCGAACATTGTTCTGGTCATTGGCTTCTTACCAGGTGGCCAATAAAGACTAAGAAACACTTTTAAGAGAAGTTGTGTGTCTTATTCAAAGATAGTAACAAAGTGAGACGCACAATTACACAGATGATTTCTGCAAAATCTCAGAACATTGGCCAATTTCGAACCACGGGTTATCTCTTGAGGTTGAAAATTGTTGTTATGTTGGAATTATTATCTTCTTACCCTAATTTGTTCGCTCGACAGTATTATGCTTGATTCAAATGTGTTTATCATAGAAGGTATCAATGTTATGTTTGCTTAAAAGTATTGTTTGCAATACGAACAATTTATAGGATCCCCCCCCCAAAAAAAAAATTATAGGAAAGTGATATTATAATAGTTTGGTATATATATTTGGAGGAAGTATATTGATAAATTGATACTCCTTCCGTCTCATTACAAATGTCTCAGTTTCGATAATGGGATGTTCCATTACAAATGTATTCAATTTGACAAATAATTAAAGGATTAATTAAATTCATTAACTAATGGGTCCACCCACCCTACTCTCTATCTACACTTATTTTTTACAAACCCCAATTTGGAGTACAATTTTTAAGCTATAAATTTTAGTTATAAATACATGAACTTACTCACTTTTTGGTATTTGACATGAACTTTAAAATAGTTATAAAAATACATGATCTTAAATTTATTCAATTTTTGATTCGTTTTTCATTTTTTTTCTCAAATCAAAGCTGACTTAGAATTTCTAAATCTTAACATGGAAAATCAGCATCTGACGAGCTTGCAGAAATGCTTGATGAGGAACTCTCATCAATGTTGGCTGTGAAATCCTCAAATCTTAATGAACAAAATTCTAAATTTGACATTCTGAATGACTGATCACTATTTTTATAGCAACAAAAATCATGGAAATATGAGTGTTATCAAGAACGAAATTAGCTTTCCGCAATCCCCAAATTTTAAAGATGAAATTGGCTTTCTGAATTTGTGAAATTTGTAGACAAATTTTTATCGTTCACTTCCATATTTTTAATTTTGAGTTTTTTTTCATCTAACCAAAAAACAACGATCGTTGTATCACAATGCTGAATTGTTCACGTCAAGATTCAGACATTCCAAGTCATCTTTAATTTGAAAAAATGAAAAATGAATAAAAAAATTGAATGAGTTTAAAGTTAATGTATTTATAACTAAGTTTCAAAATTAATGCTAAATACCAAAAAGTGAGTAAATTTATGTATTTATAACTAAATTTTAAAGTTCATATTAAATACCAAAAAGTGAGTGAAGTTCATCTATTTATACACCAATTACCCTTTTATAAAAATAAACATTTATCATTATAGTTCAAGAAAAATGGACAAAAATATACACTTTTGATCATTTTAATAAATTTCAATTTAGTTTTTTATCATTATTCCACTCGTAACAGTAGGGTGGGAAGATAGGGTTCGAGTATCGGGTGGTACCGATATCAACCCGAACTCGATCGGGTATTAGGCATCCGATACCCGAAAAATTAGGGTATCGGTATTAGGGCGAAGGAAAAATCGGGTATCGGAATACCCGATCAAAATTAGTTTGCATTTTTTGAACATAGAACAGAGAATAAAATAATACACCCTCCGTCCCATTAGTAGTGTCCTATTTCTTTTGGGCACGAAGATTAAGGAGTGTGTAGAAAGTAGATAAAGTGATGTTGGGACACAAAAGATATCCAACTAGTTTTGATTACACCAAAACCATTAGTTTGCTTCTTCTGTCTTTGTCTCAATTGCAGGTCCAAAGGTTTCAATTCTCACATGCCTTGACTAGAGTTACAAAGACTTTAGATCAAGTGGACAAGGAACCAAAGACTGAAGATCAAGACAACTCAACTGAAGCACGCCTCACTGAAAGGACGCACCTCGACTGGAAGTCTTCAGTCATCAGTCGTAGATGCTCACACAACTCAACAATCAGCATTGAACTGAAGACATCTCAAATACCAGTCGACATTCTGCATCTAACTGAAGAGAAGAGTACCGGACACGCTACATTTAATGCTCAAGTACAACAACATTAAATGCCAAAGATTTGAAGATCGTCCTTGCAAGTACGAGAGTTTCCCTTTGCGTGTAAAGATGCAGAAGCACCATACTCCAAGGATAAGACAATTCAAATGCTGTCAAAAGGAGTATCTGAAGATTGCCACCTCAGCCCAAGAAGCAACATCCTCTCACAACGGCAGAAATCCTGAAGACCATCTCTCCAATGGATCTATTCAAGACTTCGCCTATAAATAGAGCTCGAGGATCAGCTGCAATCTTCACTGATTCGAAGACATACGCTGAAGTAAAGAGCCAACAATTCCATAGATAGATTTTGAATCGAAGAAGAGAGTAAACCACGATGTAAAATTAGTCTAGCTGATTACCTAACTCTCTTATTTTTCTAGGCATTTCTTGTTTTATCTTAAGCCTAGAATGGATTACACGAGGGCCTGTTCTCTGTAATCTTAGTTGGAAGAGTTCAAACCCTCTTTTCAACCGAGAGAAAAGTGAGTTTGAGTGGTCATAGTTTAGTGCCAGAAAATTAAACTGTTAGGTCCCTTGGCACCCGGTAAGCCAAGTGGTTATTGTTTAGTACCAGGAAACTAAACTAGGTAGGTTACCTTGATACCGTCAAACCAAGAGGGAGTCCATCTTAAAGGTTCTGGCTCCAATTACCTTAACATTAGCTGATTGGACACGACAGTATGAGGGCGTGCTAAGTGTTAAAACCAATTCAGTTGGATTGGTAGGTTTGCTGTGCACCTCTAAGCATTAGCCCAGAGAAGTTTGTCAGACAAATTATCTGGCTGTGGATGTAGGGGAGGTGTCTCCGAACCACGTTAAAATCCTTGTGTTCTTTACATGCTTTCAGTTATTTCTTTATCTGTGCTTAACTGTTTTCAATTGAACTGGATTAACTGATAAGTGAAACTAAGGATTTTACAAAAGACAAACTTCTTTCTAAAGGCTATTCGCACTAAGTTTAATTTCAGCTGCTGAGTTATTAATCCTACTGACTATCGTTAGTCAGAAAGATTAATAACTCTGCTCTGTTTACAAACTAAGACTGAAGCCTTATCTGGACATCAGTCAAGCCCAGCGCTCAACTAATGTCAATCCACTGAAGAATCTTCAGTATCAGTCTACAACCTATTTCTAACTGAAATTTGGTTTAGTTTGTTTATGCTTTGCGAAAAATAGCTCACTGGTGTATTCCCCCCCCATACACTAGTCAGTCAACCCTCCGGGACCCCAACAAGTGAGTTGGTGGAAATTATTTAAATATTAGGTATAGAGAGAGAGAATAGTACCATAAAGGGAATGAAACACTACTAATGGGACAGCCCAAAAAGAAAAGTGAGACACTACTAATGGGACGGAGGGAGTACTAATAGAAATCAAATTAGCAGACGCCCTAGACTACTATTTCACTGTTTGAGTCCGGTGGCATTGACGAGAATCCCTCTCGCTGCCTGCCCTCGCTCCCACCGTCCCCGTTGAATCCGCACCCAGTGGCGACTGCTGCACTTGCCCCCAAGTCAAAGCTTGTCGCTTCGCCGCCACCGAGCTTCTTTTTGTCCTCTGCTTATTCTTTAAGGTTTATTTGAACATTTCAAACAGTTTTTGACATTTTTGTAGTCTGTATTGTTTGGTGAAATAAAGATTAGATTGAGTGAGAATTTGGGGTATTGATTCAGGAATATCGGGTAAGTTGGTGGTGAAATCTGAAATTTGACAATTGAGCGGGTAATTTAGGGCACTCGAATACCCGATTTTAAAATCGGGTCCAGAAGATCTCGTCAAGTTCGAATTCGGGTACCCGATCCGAACCCAATCCGATTCCCAACACTTGAAAGAAAAGGACCTATTTTTTCACTCACGAGATACTCCTCTAATATTTAACTGGGAGTGGTATGAAATAAAGGTTAGGTGAAGCAGAGAGCGTTGCCGTCGCGTAGGTCTTGAAGATGAGTAGCGGCGGTAGAGGTCCGCCCAAGCACCAAAACAAATTCGCCTGGAAGCCTAACGGCGGCGTTAAGATCAACCCTACCGTAATCCACACTAACTTAACATCAATTTGCATTAACCTTCCACATCTCCACTCAATGTTTATGTGTACTTGTGTGATGGCAGGAATTAGGGGGCCAATTGAGGCCGTTTTCAGATATAACTGGAGTTTGCTTTCGCTGTAAAGAACAGATCGATTGGAAACGAAAATATGGAAAATATAAGCCTCTCTCTGAACCTGCAAAATGGTATTTTTGCCCCTCTTTTTTCAGGGTTATTTCATCACTAGTATATTGTTTATTGAACTTTTGTTTGGAAAATCATTTGCAGTCAACGGTGTTCCAAGAGGAACGTTCGGCAAGCTTATCACAATCTCTGTGCTGGTTTGGTTCAAAACTTGAATTTTCTTTTTGTTATTCTTTCACTTTGACGGAAATTTTCAACACATGTTGATTTTTTAATAAAATATAAATTTGAGGTTATCCTTCACATGATTGTTGGATAATTTTATGTGTAGGTTGTGCTAAGGAGCACCATGTATGTGCCAAATGTTCATGCCGCGTTGATAAAATAATTGGAAGGTATAGATAGAATTTCCCCATACACTGGTTAGCTTCTTTCATATTGCTAGAATTGGTAAGAATTGATCCAAATATAAGTGGAAATGGTTGTGAGAAACTGAGGATTGTCTTGCTTTGAAGTTATTGATTCCGGATTTATGAGTTAGGTGTAATGCATTTGAGTTTTCTTTTTGTGCAGAGATATTTTAGAAGTGGAAGCTGAGCAGAAGACATTAGAAGAGGTTTTCTTTTTGTTTTAGATATCTCATTCTAGCAATTGCGTCAGCCATTGTTTTTGGTGTTGAGTTACAACCTCATCTGATTGCTGTCTACTACAGGCCATCAAGAATGCTCGGGAGAGGGATAGAAGAAGTCTGCTAAGAGCTGTGAGTTTTTTTATTCTTAACAAACACTTTTGCATCCAGAAGTCATTTGCTTGCATTTTGAAATTTATTCTATGTTCTATGTTCTGTTGTGTTTCTGGGCAAAAGAGGAGGGGTATTTCACTTCGAAAGGAACTAAAGGCCCTTCTAGATCTTCTAGCACATTCCATAGATTGGCGATTATACATAATTTAATGTGGCCAGGGTCTTGCAGTTGTTGTATCATGTGCACTTGTTCATGGGTCTGATCTTAGCATGCTAGTCATTAATTGATAAATTGTAATAGGGGCCTATATTTCCAATGCATATGTATTGACGATAAGCATGCATTTATGTGTGTTGGCTGTTTTAAGGTGGTGTGCTCGTAGTTTGGGGTACGCCAAAGAGAGTGAGGATGAATTGATGATTTATTGAAAACATGTTACTCTAAAGCATCTAAAAAAATACCATGTAACGACCACTGTTAATCTCATCCAACTCATAGCTTTGATTGTACAAGCAGCATATGATGAGTAGCATGGATTATAATTTTTATTTGTATTTATCCCAGGACTTCACCTGTGTATATAACAAGGCTAGGGCAAGGCTAAGCAGTTGATTATTAGCTTTCTCTTTGCGTCTTTTTTGCATGACAGGATTCATTCCTGTTGGAGATTCTCCAGTTCTTGACATTTCCTTTCTTGACCGCTAGCATTGACTTTCCTCTTTCCCTGCTAGTTGATTTATTCTTGCAGCAAGATTTTGGGTCACAACGCACTTAATTCTAACTATAATCTAGGCCAAGATTAGGCCACACAGTTGATTATTAGCTTTCATCCCTTTTCCGCAGGGCGTGATTCATCCCTGACAGAGTTTCTTCTATCCCTATTATTCACATATTTCCTCAGCCAGGTTTTGAGTTACAGTGGTCTTAACTCTTAACAATTCGCTTATACAGAACTCTTATACAATGATTGTGAACATGATCAAGAATTTTGATCCCTAAATAACACAACAAAATTAAGGCCAAGAACACTGTTTAGTTTCACACGCCTAATTACTTATTAATAGACAATGCAATCAGCACTTATTGGTCTTGTGAAATGAGGGATAAACCATGCTAATTACTTGGATACTACCTTAGCCTGATGGCAGTTGGATTACATATGAAAGCTCAATCTCATTTTATACAACTTAACTAATGGCTGGAATAATTTATTTACCAAATTGTTTGATGAAATAACACTGGGGCAAGTAAATTAGTTTTTAATGTAACAGCAAGATCCTATTTTTTTTGGATATGAATCACCGAGAGTTCTTGTAAGACTTTCTGGAGTTTTTATAGTTTTGTTTAGATGAAAATACTAGACTCTGCAACAAGATCATGATGTTTTGAGACTACTGGATTCGAAAGATGTGATTGTGTTGTTAAAGAAGGGGAGAGAAAGAAACGAGAAGCAGAACTTGAGACTCTAGGAAAATTAAAAAAGAAGGACGAGAGCAAAATTGAAATAAGGAGCCAACCATAATTGGGACTTTATTTCCATTATCCTTGGTAGTTAAATCACTTTTCCTTTTCTCATTTAGTATAATGAGATTTATCTTCTTTATTAAATTGATAGTTAACTTTTTTGCTTATTTCATATAATGATATTTGTGTTCTCTTACTCAAAATTGTATTTGATCACCTTGGGCCTGCTTCAATTCTGGCAATCAGTTCTCCTGAAGTGTAGTGCTAACGAGATGTCTATTGGACAGATGAACAAAGAAAAATCTAAGGGCTCGGCTGCAACTCCAGCTGCTGCTGATGCAAGCAAGGCTGGCGACTTATTTACTGCACAATCACTTGAAGAGTATGCTGAACACAGTAGGGATGGTGAGGATGAGCATGGAGGGCAAGATTTACCCAAAGTTGTTGGGTGAGTCGAAGTTCAGGATTCCTATTTTTGCTTTTTCCTTTTTTTGGGGCAGTGGTGCTCCATTTTTGCAGTTTGTAACTTGACATCGATCTCCATCTTAGATAAAATTCATGTTGAAATAGTATCCGGTTCATTGCTATATACATCTAGGTCTTCACACTCAAATTTTAAAATACACAAGTTCAAATGATTCCCCATTTTATGTATTCGGCATTCGGCAGGCATCTATTAGACGTTTATCAAGGGAAGTTCATGTAGCTCTGTATCTGATCTTGAAAGACCAGTTGCCTCTCTTCTTGAATCCTTAGATTTCATTTTCTTTTCTTCGTTTCAGTCCGTAAATGTCAATTAGGGTTATTCTTAAATTGTAGTAGTTCAAATTTTGACTCCATGATGACTTCTTTTTAATCTATATTTACAAATATTACAAATATAGCTCACACTTTTCTCCATCACATAATACTCAAGGCCTGAGGTCTTGGGTTCAAATTCACCGTCGTGCGGTCTATTGATTTATTTACTTATTTGTATAATTTATCAATTAAAAAATTACTGGTCAATTGGAACTAATGTGTATTAGCAGAAGTTAATTTGGCAACACTACCATTCTTTTCAATAGATACAAATTTTGGCTAATGCAACCAGTGAGTAAATTTCTTTCTTTTTTTTGAGTAAATTTCTTTCTTCATGTACATAAACATATATAATATGATTGTACAATTGAGTGCAAGAGCAATACAGATTCTCAAAAGCTAAATTGACATTTGAGAGCAATTTGTGTTCAAGAATACAGTTTTACATTCCAAGATTCCCTCAAGTTTAGCAACTAAAGAATTCCTTGTATTCTAAAAAGAATTATGGCTTCAATATTCCAAATAATTTGGAAAAAATTAGTAAGTTCTACTGCCGATTGGCTTCGAGTGGTGTAAGGTTCAGTTATATCTGGTTCACCACCAAAATGAACAAAATTCGAATGTGCCCCGAGCAATGTTTATCTCTGCATGGATTGCTCAAAAAGAAATCTTTGCTACATATAGCAAAAATGAACCCAACTGCAACTTTGTCGATGGCCTAATCATCCTTTGCGCACACGCGCTCTGCATATTGGAAAATACATTTGAGTCATGACTTCAAGCTAGAAAAAATGCTTTGAGAGGATAAATCAGCACAAAAATGAAACAGGTATCAAACATATTCGTATTGTCAAAGCCATAACTATTAAGTAAACTACGCACTAACAAAATAGTCCAGAACTAGGAGAAGTTGCAAAAAACATTCTTTCTATTCGAACTGCAATTGGACCTAATGTGGGGATGTGGTTACCAATTAAGACTTTCAGCTAGGCAACCTTTCTCTTTATATTGTTAATTTATTTTCTTTCATACGGTTGCCCTTGTTATGTCATTACAACCTTGAAATTGTGATGCAAAACAAATAGAAAGGCTTAAGAAGGTAGACTTAGCATTGAATTTGAGATATAAATCAGTAACTTTCACTATCCACCACTGGGGAAGCACATACTACTGATTTTGAGACATGATCAAGTTAGAAGCATCAATTAGACTACAAGAGACTGTACATCTTCCATGTTAATAGACCTGGCATCCCTCCAAAACACCCGTGGCAATTGATTGCAATAATTCGAGCAAATTTGTATGAATAGTGGCATATCCAGAGTGATAAAATATGATTGATACTCCTATATATGCACTAAAAGTCTAAAACTAATTTTCAAGAAATATCATGCAGACCAGCAATATATTTGGTCAACAGCCAAACAAGGCAGAGAGCACTGCCAATATTGAACAAACACAAGACAGAAACTGAAAATCATTGCTAGCATTCCCATGGTGATAATACATAAAAAGGACATAGTACTGATCACCAAAATGACAAAAAGAAAGGGAACTCACTCAAATATTCGTATGCCAGAATCATTGAGGTTCCCCAAGCTGACATACTGAAAAATCTTGGGCCAAGTCCTCTGTATAAGCCAATCCATCCATCCTCAGCAATCAAACTTCTGACCACTTGCTTTGTAGTGGGTCTTTTTTCATGCCTACTCACCTGGAGTATATAGAAACACACAAATTACACCAAAATAAAACATAGAAATGGTATTAATTCCCTAAGAAATGATACAGGTTTTAAATAGTAGTATTTGGCCTTGTATCCATTCTTAAAATAGTTGACTCCCAAACCACCCTCAAACCATCCGAAAGAAATATTAAGCGTCTAAAGAGTTGTAAAGGATTTATCTACATCCATAAATAAGATAACGAAAAAATGAGAATTCCACCATAATATCTATCCACCCATACAGGGAATTTACAGCCAAGTTAGAATAACAGATTGACTTTACCTGTAAGCGGGTTTTGATGGTGTCTAATGGGGTTGTTACACACGATGCTGTTGCACCAGCAGAAATTCCTCCGGCAGCTTGAACCAAAATAATATTTCCTTCAGTTGGAGCAACATTGTTATCATCCAGTAATCTGCCAGACACATGAAAAATTGCAAACTCAATCTAGAAATTAAAATTTCATCCAAAGAATCAGTAAAAGAACAATAGCTTAAATCATCTTCATAATACATATTTCAGTTCTTCTGTTGTACTGAATCACAATACCAAATATAAATGATAAAAAAAAAAAACAAAAAAAAAAACATATTATGTAGCAGCAATTCAGAATCTCAGATAATGAAGAAGATAGATGTCAGGTCTTGTTGATTGTGTTAGAATGTTAGTTGATGATAATTATATCCAATGGTGAAATAGAGTTGTACAAGGAAGACTTAAAAACTCCTAATATGAATCATTACATATAAGAACTTGGATATTGTGTAAGATTCTCTAACTTAGTTCAAGATTATGATACAGTTCATTATTTAGTTATAGTTATCTTTAATTTTGTTATTTAGGGTTAAGTTATTTAGGGCTGGAATTAAGTAAGGGATCAGGCTTTTGTGTGGGCCCCACGTTATTTACTTGGGCCTTGAGTTTCTTTAAGTCTTTAAATAGCTTTAAGTGAGTTAGGGTCAGTATTATCGCTTTAGTATCGTTATAGGACAACATCCCTTGTAGGCCTAGCAAGAAGAGTTTAGGACAACATCTCGCTGTAGGAGTGTTTCTCTTTGTTTTCCTTGTTCATTATAAATTTCAATCCAGTTCTTGTTTGTTCATCATTCTTCATTTATCTCAATCCCTTCACTCTGTCAATTGGTCTGACCTGCCGGATAGAGACCATGACGGTGAAGACGACAGAGAAGGGTGGGCAGTCTGCTGACTCAATTTCGGCAATGCTTGATCACATGTTGGCAAAACTCGATGACATTGATGAGTTGCTAAAAATTCAATTAGGAAAAAGGAAGCCTCGCAACTACATCAGCACAACAACCTCTGAAATTCCTTGTAGTCAGAACAGTGGAAAGCCACCACACTGCTGTCGTTGCTGGGTTTCGTGCTGCCGCCTCCTGTTTTCATGACGTTGCTGCCGCCGTTTCCTGTTTCCGTGATGAATCCGCTGCCTCACTGCCGCCCATTTCCGTGACGACTCCGCTGTCTCTGCCTCCGCCTTATGTTCTCATGACGACTCAAGCATCTCTAACAGATGTAGTGGTTGTCGTGGCTTCTCCCATCCAGATACTATTATTGTTATATCTCTCCCTACAAGGACTTCCCCTCCTTCAATGGTTGCTCCTCTCCCAAAAAAGACCCCTGCGCCGGTAAGGGTTGACGCTAGTTTTCCTCGTCAAGATTGGAAGGAACTGACGCGGGACTTATGCAGAAAATATACAGCCTTTTATGGGGTCACCGTTCGGCGGTCCAAATAGCTTGAAGATGTGGCAGATTTGGGATGTCTTTTGAAGTACTCTCACAACTTAGAGGACAAGGTTATTTTGAACAGCGAAGGAGTTGATACAGTTCATTATTAGTTCTAGTTATCTTTAATTTTATTATGTAGGGTTAAGTTATTAAGGGCTGAAATTAAGTAATGGATCAAGCTTTTGTGTGGGCCCCAAGTTTCTTTAAGTCTTTAAATGCTCCCTCCATCCACAAAAAATTTGCCACATCCATTTATAGTAATAGGGTCCACACTACTCATTAACCTTCAGTTCCCCATTATTAACAAACTTAGCCATTGATGGGACCCTTACTCTACTTTATAACCACTCAATTTAAATTAATTTATAGTGGGACCCTTACTCCACTTATAGCACTACCAACCATTTTATTAAAATTCGTGCCGTCCACAATATGGCAATTTTTTTGTGGATGGAGGGAGTATAGCTATTAGTGAGTTAGGGTTAGTATTATTATAGGATAACAATCTGTTGTAGGCCTCGCAAGAAGAGTTAAAGACAGCATCTTGCGGTAGAGCCTCGCAAGATGAGTGTTTCCCTCCGTTTTGCTTGTTCACTACATATTTCAATCCATTTCTTCTTTGTTCATCATTCTTCATTTATCTCAATCCCTTCACTCTATCAGATAATATCACAGACTGTAAATATCTAAACTACACTATGGTAAAAGATTGCATTTACAAGTAAGTATCTATTATTAATTGTGGTGCATAAATATTCTGTGAACTATCCTGCTGCTCCCTAATTGCATATATTCTGACCTTATATAGAGACTCGTTGAGCACGAATTCTTTCTCAAACAGCCGAAAGATGTTACAAATTCCTAAAGATCATGTAAGCTGCAGATATCACATTCTTGGTTGAGTTATGTTTGAGTCTTTTTTAAGGTGGTGGAAAATAAAGGAAACAAAAACAGAAGTTGCAAAGAAGTAACACCTGAAATTTGTACCATATAGGAAGTCGTATTATTTGAAGATTACATGATAACCACTAACAACCTAGGGTTCAGTGGCATGGTAAGGAGGAATTGGATAAAATAATTGTGAGAGGCTGCTGCAAGACATGCGTTGAATATAAAGCAAATAGAGCATAGGTTCAATCCAATACCTCCAAATGAAGCGTTGACTTGCACCATAGGTTGCCCACCAGACAGCACTGGATGGAGAATACGTGAGAACAGAGAGACCAAACCCTCTATACAGACCACGAACCCCATCAGACTTTACCACCTTACGAACAACATCCAAGCCCCCAGTATAGGTTGCATGGCCTGAATATCCTTGCACCATCAGTCTTTGACTAACCTTTTCACAAAATTGGTAGTCTAGGTTTAGTGTTAACAAATAAAAAAAGGAATTTAAAAGGTAAAATATCTGAGTTCTATTGTACATGTACAGTAGTTATTTTTAGCTTACAGCATAGTTCTCCAAATACTTGTAATATGTGGAATTTCAATTCCATCGTATAAAAATTAACTCCATATTAAACCTAACACATAATTCCAATGAGCAAAACAAACTGGAGAACATATGAAGCATACCACATCAACTGGAACGAATACAGCTTGTGAACAAAATGATGCCATCATGCCAGCAACCCCGTTTGCTAAAGCTGCCTGTGTAGGCTCTGACAGTTTGAAAGGTTCTATCATCTTCAGTGCAGCTACTTTTGTTGTCTCTAATGCAGTTAGAAATAATATTCTGGTAGGTATGGCTCCTGTCACGACAGTGCCAAAACCTTTATATAAGCCAGGAATTCCATCTGTTTTTAGGAGGCCTTTTATGACAGACATAGCATTTTTTTCTACAGCATCATGTGACGCTACTTGCAGCCTGGTTTTCACAACTGATATTGGATAGAGTGCTACTGTAATTCCAGTAAAAATCCCAGCTCCAACAACGTAGAATTTAGTTTTGTCAAGCCTACATGGGAAAGAAACTAAAATGAATCCAAAATGACAAAAACATGGAATTTACATATAGATGTTTGTTCTCAAACATTTGTGAATTGTGACCACCCTCAAACATAGGGCTGTGCAGAAACCGATCCAGCCAACCAAAAACCAATCTGGTCAGTTATTAATAGTTGTTCGGCCGGTTCAGTTTTGAATTTAGGGAATTTAGGTTTTCGCGGTCGGTTCGGTTTAGTGATTTTTGGAAGATTTTCGACCGAACTGACCGATATATTTATATTAGAATTTTACTAAAAGTCTAAAACATATCTTCAATGCCAATTCTAAACCCTAGTTCGCTTCCTACTCTGCCACTCAGCGCGTCACCTCCATTCATGCCGAACCGACCGATGCACAGGACTACTCAAATACAATAATCAATGCAACTAACACATTCATATCTTATTTGTGGCATCATAAGGCTTCACATCAATGGCAGATACTTGTGACACTCATTAAGCAATTATACAAGTGAAGGGTACTAAGAAGCACCATTAGTTCAGGTGTTCAGAGAAATGTCAAAGAATCACTTGTAATATCATTATATGAAAGTAAACTTTCTACTCATTTTATTGTATGACTTATTTTCAAGTTTCGTAGAACTTCCTATACTGTCCCTAGAATTCTTTCAATGGAATGGTAGCAACTTCTGTTCTCGAATGCTGAGAAACGGGCAAGGATATATCACAATCAAAGGCTAGTACGAAATTTCACGACCGAGAGAAACTCTTCAATCCAATTTTCAATGAAAACCTTTAAGCATGCCACTAATTACAAATGAATCCAACTCTCACGAAAATCTTTTGGTGCACCTTGTGCTCATTCAGTTTGATTGAAAAACTAGAATCAACCCGGAATTCAACAGCAATAACCAGCCCCCCACAAGAAAAAATGAAAAAGAAAAATAAGAGAATTAAAGAATTACGCAATGAGGATCAATTGGATAAAACGCAAAAATGACCGGGAAAAAAAAAGAACACTTTCCGAAATTTCAAAATGCAGCAAACTTAATCAACATAACACTAAAAAGATAGCTAAGTCCTACCATATCTTCTTTATAATAGGATTATGATCAAGATAACCAATTTCAATAAAAGAAACCCAAATTCTTCCCCGCATAATCCACTAAATATAATTAGTAAAGTAAATAACGAGAGCCAGATTGATGAAACCTACTTGTCCCAATTGATTTCCGTTTGACCGAATGATTGCTTCTGAGTTCCCGCCGTATCCATCGAATGCCAAAAACCTAGGAGATCCTATAGAAACTCAATAGTTAATACAAATTCATCGTCTCATGGCGGAAACGAGGAAAAACCAATTCAACGACTTTTCTGCGAGCTAAGATTTCCCTTTTCTTTAATTGAAAAAATAGGTTTCTTGTCAAACATGTAAAATGAGAGTCAGCTCAGCTATAGAGGAGGCTGAGTTCCTCTGCGTCGCAGATTAGTCGGCGTAGAATATCAATCCAACTATTTCTATTTGTGAATGGTTTAAATGCGCTTCAAAAATCAAAACCAAAAAAGAAAAATACTCCCCAATCCCACCCTCTTCCAATTTTCACAATGATTAAGAAATTATATTTAATATTTTATGTAAAATAATAATTTATTTAATTATTCAATCTACCATTATTTATTATTTACATAGTAGTATTATTTTTTTACAAATATTTAATAAGATTATTTTAGTTAAAAAAATACTTTAATACTATAATTTTAGTTAAGAAATTCGACTAAATTTTAAGACATTAAAGAAAGGTAATTTTGTGGGACGGATGGAGTAATAAAATAATTTAGTATCTCAAATTACCACAAATAACATTAAATTAGGAGAGCCTGATCGTGATTTTGGGGGAGAACCGCGATTTGGGTAGATTAGAATTTCAAAATTTGTAATATTTTTTAATTATTAATTGAATTAATAAAAGTCGCCTAAAAAATTGAATTAATAAATGACTACACCTTTTTAGCTCTTTAACATGTGTTTTTTAAAAGCGTTGTCGTAAAATAACTAAGAACATGCTAAAAAGACAACGCTGCTAAAAACCTGTGGTCTTTTAGCATAAAAAAGTGCTAATAAATCACGGTTGTATTATTTAATTTCCGTTGTATGTTAGCTTGAATGTTATTAACATTCAAGTTAACATTACTCTTACAAATCTATTATGTTTAACAACATTACAAAGTACATTACATGATCTTTTAGTGATCAACCTTTATAAATTCACTGCCTAAGATTAAAAATCGAGCTATTAAATGTTCCTAGAATATTGATTCAACACAGAAAACAACAATCGTATGACATAAGGTTAAACGAACAAATAAACAACTTGTTGCGCTCCAATGACCCTTGATCTTCGATTCTTGTCTTGTCTTACATATTGGCTGTCTAAATTGATCAACTTCTTTTCAACACAAAATGTAAGAAACTAATGTTTTAAGTGTATTTGGTAATTTGATATTTTTTTCTTTATATTTATTTCATATAAGGAAATTGATCAACTTAATTGAGACGTTTCAAAAAAAAATATTGATAAAGCTAGTTGGGACGGAGGGAATATAAAAGGAGAATCTTCAAATAGAATCAGCTTAAACCTTCCAGGGAAAGTTATTGCACAACACATGTTTAGAAAGTGGTTGAAAATGCTCACACAATAATCCACAAGTTACGTTAACATATAATCATTCTTTTCCTTAATAAGCTCCTCACATAAACACTACATGCCAATCTAAAGCCGAATACAGTTAGCCAAGAGCATGTTTTGAACAAGTTTGCCCTTGTGAAAGTTGAGGCATTTCCATTGCTCTGTAATTCACACCTTCCTAATTAGAATAAACAGCTTCTGATCAAGCTCAAATCTAGCAGCAATGGAAGGGTCCCCCTTGAGCATCATCAGAAGTCCACCAAACGAGACATAAATATCCCTGGAGCCAAACGGAAACAAATATGATACACCGAGTAACCGAGACAACAATGCTCAAACAGACAGCCACAAAATCCACAGAACCAACATAAGATACAAATGAACTCCCGCCCCCCAACCTCGTTGACGTGAATTGTGCACATATTATGTTAGGCTAACTACTGTGTGTTAAGGACAACGGAAATGAGGACATGGTTAGGAAACATACGCCTTAACTTGCTTCTCTCTCGATTCCTCGGAGATTCTGTACAATTTTCCTTGCATGACATAGTCGAACTTGTCTGCAAGTGATTTCTTGTTACCCTGAAATCAAAGAGTAGATAAGAATTGACAATCATTCGATATTACAAAGATTTGGAGAAATTAGACACTGCTTTTGGAGCTCCTTCGATCAAGTCAAGATGATGAAAGCATCGCCACCAATTACATAGACATCAAGCTGTTAAGCAATGCATACTCTACATAATTCGTAAAATCCCACAAATCGAAAAACAAGCTAACTGTAATACATCATGATTATACTCGGACCAGTTTTTCGTGATGTTCAACTTAATTAGCCACTAATGATACTTTGACATCAAACCAGGAGCTTACACAAATGTGCGAGTGTATATCTAAACATTTATTTCCACAACTAGTTGGTCATTCCCTCGCCCAATTAACTATTAAAAAGAGTCCAAGTCCTCATGAATTGCAAAAACTCGTGAACTCAAAACATATCGGTTCATGATTTTACCGGAGTGTAGTAACCAGAATCGGGCGTTCCGTCCAAGTTCAGAGTGGATGCTAATACCATCATGAACTTCTCCCCAGCACGCATAGGATAAATCTCAGTGTTGACATCAAGGTGCATCAGCATGTCAAACTGCTCACTCCTAGCAGAAATGCGAGAGACTAAAGAAAAAGCACCAACACATAAGAGTCATAACATGTCCAAGGTTGAAAAATTCAACAATAGGTCACATTTCAGGACTACTGCAAGGAAAAAACAAATAAGATAGGTCAACATTTTATGGAACTATTGCATCCACATCAGGCGCGATGAATCAAAACAGCATCAACAAACATACATATGTAGATGGTACTTAATATACTTTTAGAAACATGCTGCTCCTAAATGTTTTAAAAAATTATGTTCCACAAGGCATATCAAATAGAACTCCTCAGCACCACAATGTGGCTGTAACATGGCAAATTAGAAGCAATCATAAATTCAGTCACATTTTATTGCTATAGCAACATCAAGCAACTTCGAGAAAAGTTGTGTAAAATGGCGTTTGTACTCAGTTTTGTCTCCTCTAAACACTGCATGGGATCGTTGGCAGTACTAAAAATCCATATGGTTTTGGCCACTAAAATCAAGAAACTGCAATACGAGTAGGAAAAAGGATGAACTTAAAATAAATATACCCCTGTCAAACTTTTTTCCATCGGGGTCTATTGCATCAATGCGAAATATATCTTCAAAAAGCGTCTCCACCATCTTTACTACACCCAAGAAGAAGCTGAATCTACAAAGTAAAAGCAAAACAAACCTTGACATCAAGAAATAAACCACTTATATGTTACACAAGTGCGAGTTATAAGTTGTAGCTGCTATTGAATACTATAGCAAATAAACACATTTGCATCGAGATCTTCATTACAAATGGCCATACTACAAAACTTGGTCAAAATCTATTATCTATTACATATATAAAAAGCTGAATAGTTGGGAAAAAAAATGCAATTTTGCCACTTTCTCCCCAAGAACAATCCTATCACATTTTCCACCCATTTCTCCCAAAATTTTGCTACCGTATGTCAACTCTTCTCCATACTAGTTGGAGATGAATTTGTACTCATACTGAAAAGATGATACCGCAGAATTGATAACAGGAAAACAATTATTGCAATTCCAAACTCAATTTGAAATTGAAATACAACCTTTGGAACCAAAACATAAAACTTGGTTGTCTATAAATAACTAAATAATTTAGTAAAGATCGGAAAGAGAAGGGCATACATGTCGGATGGATGGAGACGCGCAAACGGCGAGAGGTGGCCGCGTAACGAGGACGGCGAGATGCGATAGGCGGCGGTCGGCCGGAAATTGAAGAAGAAAGATGAGTTTGGTTGCACACAGTGAGAGAAAAAGAACAAGAGAGTTGGGCCTTGCTTAATATCAAATATGGGCCCTAAATAAATAGAAATTGGGCTTCTCATAATTAAACTTTGATTCTCTATAGGGCGATTAGCCCCGTTTTACTTTTTATAATCCTATATTTAAAATAATAATTTAAAATATTTAAAAAGTTATACTATTTTATTCTATACTTTATAACTCTCAAATTAAATTAACTTTTATAATAATTTCATTTAAATAAATTTTAAAAAATAAACACATATAACTCTAAATTATAATATAAAAATATTTATACCTCCCTATCATGATATGATAAAGAAACACGTTTATGCAAATGTAAATCTTGCAAAGTTTAAGAAACAGGTTTCTCAAGCCATCAAGTCACTCAGACGGACAAGGCAAAACTTCAAACTGCCTGGCAACATCTGAACCTTGAAATTAATGTTGAAGATGATCTGACTTCGTTAATGGATTCTCTGTATGTGTCTGTGGAGACTCTGATTATATTGAAGTTTGTGATATTTGAGTAATTTTTTATGTGGTTCTTAGAATTTTGAGTTGAGGGTTGTATAGTTTTTGCACGGATTGTACATGTATAAACATTTTTTTTAAGGAATAATTGCATGTAAATATACAAACTTTGACAAAAATACATTTTTGACGCATATTTAGAAAAATTCAATAAAATACACGAACATTATTAGTTGTTCAATTTTTACTCCAATTTCATTTACTGAAAATGACATATTGTCTATGTGACGTCTACACGGCATCTATGTGGCTTATCAGAGTCAAAATTGAACAACTAATCAATTTTATTTTTTTATTTAACTTTTCTAAATTTCCGTCAAAAATGAATTTTGACCAAAGTTGGTGTATTTACACGTAATTAACCATTTTTTAAATCATATTATGATATGGGGCTATAAATATTTTCATATTATGATTGGGAGTTATTCGTATTTATTCTTTCAGATTTACTTAAATAAAACTTAATTTATTACAAATTTAATTTAATTTGGATGCTATGAAATATAGGATAAAATGATAAATTTATAATTATAACTATTTTAGATAGAGGTTATACTATTATTATTAAATTGAGGTTTATACAAAAAAAAAGAACAAAAAAAAAACCCTTGAAAAGATCGAGCAAAACGAAGACTATAAATAAAATTACCCTTATATATAACTTGGTTCAAATCATTACAAATGGTCTTCATTAGTCTCTCCTTTCTTTTTCATTATAGCCTTTCACTTACTAGATGAAATACATTATTTTATCATTATAAACCTTATACTATTAAACTAAAACAATAAACACCGCTTAATTTTTTTAGCCGACTGTTCAATTTCAAAAATGAATGAACTTTTTTCCTTTTTCTTGACATTTATGCAGGTTGGAGCACCCATGCTCGACGAATCACTAGAGGCATCCTTGGAGCTGTCTCCACCGGTGATAGCCCCCGAGCCTGAACTGATTCTTCCACAAGGCATTTCACCGACACTCCCCATTCTAGGACATCCTGGGCCATACGATGAGGTCCATAGAAGTCGGTATTACAGTTTCCTGTCCTTCCGCCGTCACGAGCATATCTGAATGATGCGGAGTTTGCAGCCGCTATATATTTGCCAGCCACTCACTCTCTCTCTCCTCCACGAAGAATCTGCAACTATGGAATTCTGCTTCAAATTCACAACTCCCACCATTTTTCTGCTGTTCTTTCTCTCTTGCTTCTCATTCCCTTTTTTGTTGGTTTAGAATGGAGCATAATTTCAATTCTAAAAGTTCTTTTATATATATATATATATATATATATACTTTAATGTAGTTGGTTTAATTAGAGGTGATTATCTATAGAATTTTGCTTCAACAATTGTATTTTCGAGTGATTGGAGCTTTTAGCATGAAAAAAGAGGAAAAAGTTTGTTTCTTGATTGTTATGAAGCATGGATCTTTGAGTTCTTGAAAAATGGGATTTTGATCAACATTTTCTTTAAGTTTAACGAAACTGTTTTTTCCATAAGAAAAAACTGGAACTCTATCTGTGCACGGAGCTTTAGATTGTCTTGTTTCTGTAGAGGGAAAGATCAACAGTTTGAAACTTTATAATAATAAGACATAAACATCAAGTATTTCCTATTGTTGCTCCAAATAACTTTAGATCTTTCTTATGTTCCCAAATCAAGTAAACTTTAAGACTGCTATGATCTTGAAAACAGAGTCTTTTCCTAATTTAGGACATAAAAAATGGTTGATCTTAAAACTACATATCCTATTGTGTTTTCACTTTATAAGTTGGGTGCAAGAATTCAGGCAATAAAAAGTTTTTACTTGAAGCTCACCTTGTGTTTATCCCCTCCCAGAAGCTTATGATGCACTTGATCCGAATGGAAATATCACAATAAAATGGGATGTTATCACTTGGACACCCGATGGCTATGTGGTAAGTGTTGTTACTAATCTCAAACAATAGAATCTTCAATCTTGCTTATTGCATTGCCCCATTGTATAACATCAGTCATGTCTTAAGTTTCCCCAATTTTGTTCATTCAACTAAATGTCATGACTTTCTGTGATGTATATATGTTCCCACTTATCTGATTTGGTTGAAGATTTAGCATTCTACTGCTTGTTCTTATATCTCCAAATGGATAGGCTGTTGTAACGATGTTCAACTTCCAACAATATCGTCACATCCAATCACCGGGTTGGACATTGGGGTGGACGTGGGCGAAGAAGGAGGTGATATGAAGCATGATGGGAGGCCAAACTACAGAGCAAGGGGATTGCTCAAAGTATAAAGGGAATGCCCCCCATTGCTGCAAGAAAGATCCGACGGTCGTGGACCTATTGCCCGGAACTCCCTACAACCAACAGATTGCAAACTGTTGCAAAGGAGGGGTGATTGGTTCATGGGGTCAGGATCCAACAAATGCTGCTGGACGACCACTTCTTTAATTCTCGCCGCCACTTCTTCTCCAATTATCGCCCAATTATCTAATTTGTATAAATATTAGGGTTTCTAAAACAATTTTCAAAAATCTCATATGGTCAAACGTGCCGTCATGAGTTTCATCTCATTTGTAATTGTTAACTTCATATTCCAAAAATGTAGACGACATAGGAAAAAGATTCATTGATGCTCCTTGGAAAGGAATATTAGCCTTGACAGCTTGAATCTTGGTTTTCTTACGAACAAGGATGGAACACAAACTTTTGTCCCTTGCTGCTTCGAAAATACTCGATAAGGAAAGAAAGCACTCCTCTTCAAGTACACCAACTTGATATTCCCGCAAATGGTTTTAAATTTCATATAATACTTGTTTCCCAACAGTGTAAATGACGTAAATTAAACAATTTCAGCACAAGCAATCGAAACAAAATTTTTAAATAAAGTAAGCAAAAAAACAAGCACATGTTCGTGCTAAACCATCTGGGATTTCAGACCCAATCCGACATACAGATCTAACAAAAAAATCACCATAAATATAAGAAGTACAATCTGGAGATAATCTTAATTGAAATTGAAAATATAAATCATCACAAAAAATGATGATTGCAGAAAACAAGAGAGAGGGGAGGAAAGGGGAGAGTAGATCGGAAGCCATCGGTATGGGCGGCATTGGAAAAGGCTAAGGCGAAAAGAGAAGCCTTTTCACAACGACGCCCAACCGAAAGATTCCGACGACTCATCTCTGCCGTTTCCGCATCCCCACCCGCCGCTTGCTATTTGGCGTAAGGCGCTGCTGCGTCTTTTTATAGACACCCAAACCCTAGTAGTCCCAAAAAGCCCAAATAACTCCATCTCCATCAGGCCCAATAAAGCCATTGCTTCTTTAAATACAGTAGTCCCACCGTGTCCGTCACGTCACCTTTGACTTTTGAGGGTGTTTGGCTAAACTCAATTTAAAGAGATCTGGTAGCTTATGAGATGTTTCAAGAGTTTATAAGATATACTCCTTGTGTCCCCAAAATAAGTTTCTCTTTGAAGACGGCACGAGTTTTAAGGAAAATGGTAGTGGTGAAAAAGTGAAAAGTAAGAATAAATAAAGTATTATTAGTGGTGGGGTAGTTGTCCAAAAATAGAAAGAAAGAAAGATGAACTTATTTGAGGGACGTCCAAAATCGAAAAAGAGGAACTTATTTCAGGGACGAAGGGAGTAATTTTTAAGAACTTATAAGTTGTCAAAATGTTTGAATAATTAAGCTTATAAGCTAGAGAGAGAAAATATTTTTTTAGAGAGACAAAATCGAAGAAAAATGAACTTGAATGATATATAATGAAAATAAATTATAGTTGAAAAATATTTGTAAAATGATTGTTGCATATGAAATTATAAAAAAATAAGTTGGGGTAGGAGAACTTATTTTTTGGGAAGCTTATAAGATCTTGGAGCTTATTTTTTGAACTTATAAGCTGTGTGAGAGCTTATTTTGCCAAACACTTTGGAGGAGCTTATAAGCTTTGAGGAGCTTATAAGCTCAGCCAAACACCCTCTTTGTTCAATTTCCTAGATATCGCGCAGGTGCGCATCATGCTAAAATTCCAACACATCGCCGGTCGCATTTAAAACAAAAGCAGGCCAGATTGCCTTTTGCAATACCACCGGTTCATTGTTTCGTTGTTTTCCTCTAAGACTAATCACTCCAATCACCCAACCATCCAACCTCTTCAATATTTAATTGATTTTTCTCTCTTCCACATCATCAATATCCATTCCAACCCAACTACATTATTTTGAGAGATTTATCTGCGACCATTTCAACCACCCAACCACAAAATTTTATATAATTATTATATGTTTTTTAAGCATAAAAGTTACATATAATAAAAAAAATTGTAGCTATAATAATAATAAAAAATAATGTCAAAAAATAAAATTAAACAATATATAAAAATATATCATGTACCCGGGTGTACAAGAGATTTTGTGAATGGAGAAAGATGAGATTTTAGAAATAAAAAATAGATTAAATATGTAAATAATAATATGAAATTTTAGTATGTAAGAAAAGAAGAAGAGTAAAAAGTACAAAAAACATAATAAAGCTTTAATTTTTGGACAAAAAATTAAGAGCAAGTATGTCTTTAAATTGTGGACGGAGGTAGGGGTGAGCAGAAACCGAACCGACACCGAAAACCGAACCGAACCAAACCGATTTGGTGCGGTTCGGTTCCAATTCTATTGGTTCGGTTTTCGGTTCGATTTTGAAAACCAAAAATCGAAAATTTTCGGTTCGGTGTCGGTTTCGATTTTTTGGTTCGATTTTAAACCGAACCGAACCAATACATATAATATTTTATTATATATAATTATTTTATAATATATAACCTAAAAATAAACCCTAATTCACTCTCAATTTCTCCTCCCAGCAACTACCCGCCGCTCTGCGGCCTCTGCCTCTCTCTACCGCTCTTCACGCCATCTCTGCGGCCTGCCCTCCGGCTCCGGCAGTCCGGCGATCGTCGGCGCAAGGCCCGCTCCCGTCCCCGTCCGCGTCAGTCGTCCTCTGCCCAGGCGAGTCCGACAGCCCCTGCCCAGGCGCGAGTCGCGCGACTGCCGTGTGCCGTCCCCGTCCCGCTGCCGTCGTCGTCCGCTGGAGCCTGCCACCCGCCACTCCTCCGCGTCGCCAACAGCCCAGACTCCCCTTCTGGTGCGGCCTACCCTCATGGTAAGTTTTTCGGCTTCCCCTTTTTAGCTTCAATATTGTTATTGCAGATCTATTTAGTGAACTTTGAAATATTGTTGATTTAGTGGTGTTATTGTTGAAAATGGATTATGTAGTTATTTTCGGCTCCTCCCACTCTCCCGTTCCAGCCCGGCGTCCGACCGTTCTCTCGTCGCCGACTCCAGCCCAGACCAGCTGTCCCCGCCTGCCTCCGCCAGTCCATGTCGCCGCGACGTCCCTCTTCCAGTTTCTAGTTTCCCGGCGACCCTCTTCAGACGTGAAATTTTACATCGGTTCGGTGAACCGAACCGAAACCGATGGTTTTTTCAATTCGGTTACGGTTCGGTTTGGCACCTATGATTGGTGCGGTTCGGTGCCAAATTTGAGCATCGGTTCGATTTTCGATTTTGAGTTTTTGGTTCGGTTTTGCACCGAACCGAACCGATGCTCACCCCTAGACGGAGGGAGTAACAAATAAAGTCTCTATTTATGCAAAATTTGAAATTATCAATATATATATATATATATATATATATATATATGGGTAAATGTCACTTTATGTCCCATCGTTTGGCCGAATTATCGATTATGTCTCAACTTTTCGATAATATCTAATTGGTACCCAACCTATCAACATTTTTTTAATTGTGTCCCGTTAAAAAATTTCAAGCGACCGGAAGATGATGTGGAAAGCCGGAAATTTATTAGGTGGAATTTTAAATACACTTGGAATTTGCAGCATTATTATACTTAAAAAAAATAATACTAACAAATATCTATGTGGCATCTAAAGCCACGCCACATCAGGGTTTGAACAAAAATCCCAAATCCAAGTAGGAAATTCGAAGCTTAGGCACTCTTTCACTCCTTCCATTCAAAAGGTTGAAGAACTTGGGAGAGAATTCGAAGGAGGGCATGACTTTAGCTTTCCCAGACGAAGCTTTCCCTAAAGAAATTCGAAGAAATCGATTCGCCCATCTTTCCACCTTGCGCGACGGCGATTCATTCCTCCCTGGTAGGCTGTTAACGGCGCCCTAAATCTTGATTTTTGTTTCTTGATTCTTGTAGATAATAGCTTAGCCATATTATATGGTTTGACTTGTGAATATCTAGTTGATTATGCTATTTAAATTTTGAAAAGATTTCACCATGAACGGGCCCTTCTTCTTCTTCTTCTTCTTCAGTTTTGATTTTCAATTTCTGTTTATTCTGCAAATACATCTCCACCGCCACTTTATTATCGATTTCTGTTTTGGTTTTAGGATTTTGTATATGTTGTTGCCACATAGATATTTGTTTTTTTTTTGTTAAGTATAATAATGCTGCAAATTCCAAGTGTATTTAAAATTCCACCTGATAAATTTCTGGCATTCCACATCATCTTCCGGCCGCTTGAAATTTTTTTACGGGACACAATTAAAAAAATGTTGATAGGTTAGGTACCAATTAGATATTATCAAAAAGTTGGGACATAATTGATAATTCGGCCAAACGATGGGACATAAAGTGACATTTCCCCTATATATATATATATATATAGGGGAGGGCTAGAATAAAAACACTCTTAAGTGTATAAAATATAAATGATTTTCAGCCCTTAGATCATCAAGATTTACAGTTGATTCGTAACCCTGTTGGATGAATTCGTGGTCCTGAGTTCGAATCTCAAATGTAACAAAAATTTATTTTTCGTAATTCGTAACTCTGTTGGATAAATTCATACGTGTTCTTCATAAAATTCGTACATTAAGAAACGTTTATATTTATACACTTAAGAGTGTTTTTATTCTAGCCCACCCCTATATATTTAATAAAGTATATAAAAAATCAAGATTTTATTTTAATATTTAAATTAATTGTGTACAACTAATCAAATTGTGGCACATGTACAATCTTTTATGTAAAGTGGAAAGAGACCACAAGGTCTCATTTGGGTTGGAGACCAGACCAAGGCCGGTTGAATTTTATAATTGAAGACCAATATGTTTTTTTTTTTTTAATTCATAATATCCTAGCTGTTTGGTCGACCTTCTTGATTTGGGTCGTTGTTATTGCTAGTCTAAGATAGGTATGGGTCGAGTTCCGCAAGTTCATGGCCATTCGCGGCTCACTAGAGTTCCGGCCGCGGCCTCGACAACCAGGGTTGCTAGTGGTCAACTACAGCCTCTTCAACCCATGTCGTCGCTCTCCGCCATGATCGTCAACAAATACAAGTAGATGCGGCATGTATGAATGACACCAATAATTAGGGGCTACTAGGGCTGTAAATTCGGGTTGCGGGTATCGGGTATACCCTCACCCTCCCCGATACCCGCAAAATTGAAGAAGAGGGTCGGGTGCGGGTATCAAATTCTTAAAAATCGCGGGTAGAGGGTACCCTCGGGTATACCTGCGGGTACCCGCATACCCGCAATACAATATGTAAAGATTAAAATTAAATAATTTTATTTAGGAATTTTAGGAATTAACCCCCAAAAACTCCAAGCCCTAGTTTCGTCTCTCTCTCTCTCTCTCTCTCTCTCTCTCTCTCATCTGATCTCTCTGCCTCCTGCGGCCTCTCGACTCTCTCCAGTCTCCCCTCTCGACTCCGTCTCCGGCGCCGTTGCCCAGCGCCGGCCCGTCGCCGCCCACCCTCGCTGCTGTTGGACTGATTTAGCGTTTGAACTTGAATTTCGATCGTTATACAATCTATTAACATTCATCTTAATGATTATTCCAAAAAAGAACATTCATCTTATTGATCAATTATGAATTTCATCAAATCGGGTCTGGTCACGCCCCTCAAATCGGGTCTAGTCAAAACTCGTCTAATCCGTACATTCAGTCTCACAATCCCTAAATACCTCAATCCTAGAGGAGGTAAGGTGTCTTGTGCAATAATAAAAGAGGAAGCATGATGAGAGCCTGGGCTTCCCAGGAAACAATCATCTGTAGATCAATGTTTATTCAATAAAATCCCTGAAAACAGAGTGTCGAAGAGTCATAGTTTCACATATGGAAGTTTTGGGGAAAAGAATAGGCACCCACTTGTTTTCACAAATGCATCCATTATCGGCTCAACCTCTTTTATAGGATTCAACATTTGCAGCAGCTAGCCTCGTCAAACTCGATCATCCCTCACCTTCGAATTCACCGTCAGCAACGTCGGCGAATTGATGATCAGAAAGACGAGCGATTCCTATATATATCATCCAAACATTTTGAACAAAAAATAAAGCTCATGGAATTTACAGTGAAATGCCTTAATTATTTTGTCCTAGATTTGACCATGTGTCATGAATCATGATGAATATTACATAGTCAATATTCAAACTAATACAACTCCATTAGAAAATAAAGAAATGGCTGAATAGTCAGTGCTACTACTTCTAGTCGGTTTGAATTTTAGAGGTTGTCCATTATATATTCATATTTGTCTGCAAAATACAACAATATGTGTCTAGTTAAATTCGTATGCGTTTCTACTATTTCAACAATCTCCAAATTCCTCACCTCATTTCCAGGTTAGTACAAACTCTATTTTATATTTATTCCTACTTCTTTGAATTTAAATCTTGCGCTCATCTTCAATCTCCAATTTTTTTTTAGTTTCTCAAGTATGCGTTTCCCTTTCTTCAATAATTCTGCTCCCGCTCGATATTTTTTGGTTCCTATGTTTTTGGTTTCAGTTTTTGAAAGTCAAATGATTTATTCGATGTACTTTCAAAATAAAATAAAAAATAAAACTGTTTATTTTAAAGTAATGTTTATCGATCTTATTATATATTTCCTCCGTCCACATAAATAAGTTCTAGGAGGTCGACACGGATTTTAAGAAAAAATAATTATGTATATATAAATATGTGGAATATTGAGGATTATAGTCAATGAGATTATTTTTAAAATAAATTAAAATAAGTGCTTGTAAACGAATGTAAATAACAAATTAGAATATATTTTCGTGGACGAAGATAGCATATAAATGATAATTTTGCCGGTTTGTTCCCTGTATGAAATTGCTCTCTGGTTCTATTCGTGAATAATTTAATAATGTAAAAGCAAAAGAAATATGGGAGTTTCGAAATTCTAAGATGTCTTTACTAGTATATAGGGGTGGTAATCGGTCCGATTCGATTAACCGAAACCAATTAACCATGAAATAGGTAACCGAATTAACCGATTTAATGATAATCCAACTTCCACTGTCCTAAACAAGAATCCAGCAACTGCATGCAAGTTTCAATTTAGAAAATTCTGCAAGTAATTAATTGGTTTCTACTTTAATGAAACAAGGATAAAAGGAGAAAGAAAAATAAAAAATTGTACTAGAACATCCTAGCTACTGCAGAGAAAACTAGAGATAATATTCTAGTGACATTCACTTCACCCATGTAAAGGTGAGAGGTTGAAAATCAAGTTATGGAATGGGTTCGAGTAGAAATCACCTTTTCCTTAACATAGCTAATCATAGTGGAATCTATAGTTATCACAAAAAAAAAACCCTCATATATAAAAAGTTGTATTATTTGTGATATGCTAGAGTTTGACGAGGGATTCAATTGCTGCAAGATAATTATAAGTAGTTTTTACACCAATTATGAATGTGGGCTAATATTCAACATATAATTCAATTTTGGTGCCGCAATAAATCAAGATTCATCCAAATTATATTTAGGTTAGACCTAGGAAAGGTAAATTAAATTTTTTAAATAAAATATTATAATATAATAAATATATGTATTAATTATTATTTAATTGGTTAATTAATCAGTTATTCAATTTAACCGATCGGTTATCGGTTAAACCGAATAACCGGTATATTTAAAACTTAATAACTGATAACCGGACTAAACTGGCCAATTTCGGTTATCGATTAACCGATTAACCGAAATTCCGATTTGGTTACGGTTATAACCGAATAACCGGAACCGAATTACCACTCCTACTAGTATATATACTATTTAATATTCATAAGACATATAGTTGAATATTTTTATGTTTGTTATTAGAATTTTCTTAATATTATCCTTTTAAAATTAGTTTAATAGTATAAATTTGAGAAAAAAGGTGGTAAGCGACTGTTGTTGGGCTAGGGCGCTGAACGTGTTTTCAAAGTTTGATTTTCTTTATTTTTTTTATTTTCGTAATCTTGATTTTTTTAAAAAAAAAAATTGGTTTTAAACCGGTATAATATGATTTAACTAACATTGATTTCATAATAAATGTAAGACACCATATTAAAGAAATCTATAGTTAAAAGTCATTTTTATATCATCATACTTTTTCTAAATAGAAATCTATAGTAAAAAGTCGTTTTTTTATCATCATACTTTTATTAAATAGAAATTGGTTGTATTATATAATCGGTTTTCAAACTACGAAATTGATTTTAAGCAAAAATTGATTTTTTATTTTAATTTTTTTTGCAATAATTTCTATTACAATTTTTGTTGTAGTGAAGGCTTTTGGACTACTCCATCTTAAGTACTCCTCCGTCCCAATAAAAGTAGTGATTTTTTTTCGGCACGAAAATTAAGAAAGTGATAATTAAGCTTTAATCATGTATGGTCCACTTTTTTAATGACTTTATTAGTGATTTAATTACAACTACTTTTTGTAACATCCTTTTCCATCATTTAATATTTCTAAATTTAATTTAATTTAAACTTATACTATTTTATTTATTTAAATTAATTATCAAAAGTAAAAGCTCTTAATTAATGATTTAGTCCAGTTTCAAAACTTCCAGTGCAGATATCCTAAAATAAGATGAAAAAAGACTACCATAATATGTACTCCATGTATATATAATGTTGAAAACTTTGCATGTATGCCGCCATAGACATTTGACAAAGAGGTTTAATTTGGTATACCTCTTTATGAGTTCATTATTCCAACTTATAATAATATAGATAAATATATGAGTCTATCAGATTCACAACGATGAGCAGCAGCAGCAGCAGCGTCAAGAAACTCATCCAAATCGACATTACCTCCGACAGCGTGTGCCCCTGGTGCTATGTGGGGAAGAAGAATCTAGACAAAGCTATTGCTTCCTCAAATCATAAATACTCTTTTCAGGTTTCAAAATTCTGGTCATAAATAAAAACACACCAAAATTGAGGTCATAAACTAATTTTAAGCTCATACGTATGCAGTTGAAATGGCATCCTTACTTGCTGGACCCTTCTGCGCCAAAGGAAGGCGTTCCTAAGAAGGAAGTTTTCGAGAAGAAGTTCGGCCCTCGAGCCGAGCAAATAACAGCTCGAATGAGAGAGGTTAAGTTCCACTTCTGCTCCTTTGTTACTTGCTTTAGTCATCATTTACTTATAATTAAATAGAGCTGTTTTCTTGATTATGTAGGTTTTTGAGGGTGTTGGCTTGGATTATGACATGTCTGGACTTACGTAAGCTGATTTACATTTGCTATAACTTTTAAGTTTCAGAGCTTCAGTTGTAATCTCATTCTCGTACATGCAATTGCAGGGGAAGTAGTGTGGAGAGCCATAGGTTAATCTACTTTGCTGGAAAGCAAGGCCAAGATAAGCAGCACAAACTTGTTCAAGAGCTATTCCATGGTTACTTAACACAAGGGAAATACATAGGTGACAGGTGAGGTGACATTATTTTTATGTTATTTTCACTCTAATTCATGATTATATTATTATGGAATATTGTTGATGTGATGATAATTTCTCATATTTTTCCACCATGGAGAGTATGTGATAGAAAAAGGTGAGGATCACTGAAATGTGATAAATTTGCAATCAAAGAAAACGCATCTTTATTGCTTTGGAGGCCATTTCGTGGCAAGACGCCGTTGTTTCTTATTGAACTGACTAGATACTCTCTTATATAGGGATGTATAATAGTATAAAGTATGATCATGTAAAATGAAGAAATTGAAGTTGTCAGACTAAATTGCATTGTGTGTTTGCAAATGAAGGGATTTTCTTGTTGAAAGTGCTAACAAAGCTGGAGTGGAAGGAGCAGAGGAGTTTCTTGCAAATCCGAGCAATGGGCTGAAGGAGGTAAATTTTCCAGCTGCGGAAGAATTCTCTTGTTAGTTCATGCATTTTCCAACTTGCTTTGGTTTTTTTTTTTGTTTAGATTAATGAGGAACTGAAGAAGTATCAATCCAATATTAATGGAGTCCCTCATTATGTGGTAAGTCCTGCTTCAAATATGTAATAACCTAATAATGCATTTTATTTTCCAGTTAGTGTTAAATAACATAAACATATTGTGACAGATTAATGGGAAGCAGCAGTTGAGTGGAGGGCAGCCTCCTGAGGTCTTCCTAAGAGCATTTCAGACTGCTGCTAGCGATTAGCGTCTGGTTTACAGTTGGAGGCGTATTATGTGTTTGTTGTTGTATTAAAAAAGTTTCATCTGTTAATTAGTGTATGAGTTGTAATAAAGGAGGAATATGTCGCCTTCTGTTGTTGTCGCCCTTCATTTATAAGACTATCTTCATCAATGATTTTTTTATAATTCATATTGGTAGAAGATATACAAAGATTAACGGTGCGTTCTCATTGGTTGTAAAATTATCATGGAAAAATGGGGGATAACCAAATTCTCACCTTTTAAATCCTTCTTTTATTTTCCCCCATTTCCTTCTTGATCCTTACTCATCCTCATTTTCACAACAAAGGAGGGACAATATTATCACATCATTTTTGGAGGGATAATATTATCACTCCTTTATAGTGAAAATGAGGAATGAGTAATGATCAAGTAGGAAATGAGGGAAAAGATTGGAAGAATTTAAAGGAAATTTTTTTATTTATTCCTCATTTTTCCATGATAAATTTACAATTAAAGAGAACGGATCCTAAGAAAAAAAAAAAAAAAAAGGACAAAGCAATAATTCATAGGATATACAAAGGTTAAAGAAAGGAGAAAGCAAAAATGAAAATAGTTTATCAAGAGATCACGACTTCGGTCGGCCATCCAATCTAAGCCATCAAATAATAATCGACTCATTTGTTGACAAATGACCACATGAGATCCTTTGTCCCACTATTTTGTGTGTACTATCATGTGTCACTCTTAATTTATTATAATTTTAAATTATATTTTCTTCAATTTTAATTTATTATGCTTTAATATTATAAAAAGATAATTAACAAGGGTTCATTCATCTAATTAGGGTTTATAATTATTTTTTTTATATTTATTTGAATTAATAATTAATTATTTGGGTTCATTAATTCAAAGTTAGGGTATATAATTTTTTAAAATTTCAATTTTCAGTGATAAATATTAATTAGAGTTCATAATATAATAATATTTTTTATTTTTATAAAAAATAATTATAAAATAAATAAATTAAGAGTGATACATGGTGGTACACACAAAATAGTGGGACAGAGGATCCCCCATCTGATGACCACATGTATGTGGAATAATTGCCCTATAGATGAAGCTAGTTTCAATTCGAGGGAAAATATTGGTTTCGACGCCAGGGAGAATGTGTTCGCTAATTTCTTAACACACTGCAAGTGCACGAGTGCAATTGTGTACAGTAGCAAGCAAGGTCATATTCCACGTAGACTAATTAAAATCAATTCCTATCCTAGACTATAATCCTCTATCTGGAAAATCAAAATGAAGAGTTTTTTATTTTAAAACTAAGTAAATAAAAAAGCAGGAAAGAAATAAATCAAGCTGAGAAATATAGAGAAACAGATACGAGATTCAGTGTACCACACTTGATGTCTCATTTTCGATTTTATTTATTTTATTATACTATATTTTTTCTTCATTTTCAATTTGGTATATTTTTAGTTTAATTTTATGATTATTAACTAGAATTTATTCCATCAATTAGGGTATTTTATTAGCTAATAATATGTTGATAAATTCAAAGTCATTGTATATACTTTTTAAAAAATTTAATTTTTTGAAATAAAAATTAAATATAATTTATAGTATTAATAAATTCCCCCTCAATAAAAAAATAATAATAAATTTTATTTTTAAATACTTTTAAAATAATATGGGACAGTGAATCTCATCCCAAGTATTTTAGGTAGATTTGAAATGCATAATATTAGAATTCATATAAAAGTTTCTTTATAAATAAAGCTTAATATTGTTATAATTTGACAAACAAACAAACTGATTCTCTATTTTCCCATATATTTTTCTCGCAAAATTTTCTCTCACATATTTTGTATCATTTGCAATTATGTATTTAAAATATAAAATAATTTTTACAAACCTTTCAAGTATAACAACAAAAAATTAGATAATATAATTTAAAGGTGAAAAATGTCATTAATGGAGTATATATAGTCCTTTTCAAAAGAAATAAATATATTTTATTATTTAAACGATTGGGTAGGATTGGGAATGGAGATAGTCAATCAATTTGAAATTCATTTTGTACACACACCCTACTGAAATATGTGCTGCTGGATTTGCTCTATTCCGTCTCTCTCTTTCATGAGATTTGCAGACAAATACACAAACACAAATATGTTACTCCAAGATAATCCAAATAGCAAATATGTGCTCCAATTGAATAGGGATTTCCCCAACAAATGAAAATGGCAGCTGTGAAAAATACAAGCACGGTAACACAAGTATCTGCAAGAACATGATGGATGTACTACTAAATTGTTGTGCTGAACACCATCAGCATATATATATAGAGAGAGAGGCATCACACATTTCTGGCTACACATCAGCATATATACAATGATTTTACACTTTTTTGAGGTTCAGCTGTATTCTTCTGTGTTGTAGGTGGTAGGTTTCATCCACGACCAGTTACTTCAGGTCGTCTCATCGAATGCCATCACCTACCAATCCAAACAAGTAATGTTATATTCAGCTAGTTGCAGGCTCTTGTTACACATCAGCGCTCATGTTACATGATGACGAGGGGGAGATGAAGTTGTCCGGAGACCAATATCACAATTTTGAAGAATTTTAGACAGGGAACGATTCTTATCTTACATGCAAAATACATAAAACCGGGATGGGATGGAGTGAGAATCATCCATTTGGTGAGAACTAACAACATTTGCACAAACACAAAATCTAGGAACAAAAGATGGTCAGAATGAACAAATAAATGTAACACATGCAAAAGATTGACAATCAACTAATGAAGGTTGTGTATGTGTGTTTAGTTCTCGCTTAAAAAGGCCATTCTCACCTCATCTAAAAACCCATAAAACCTATATATGTGCCTATATATATAAAACCTCAAAATTTTCTATTTACAGTGAAATTCAAATCAGATAGCCACAAAACCAAGAACACCAATGTCCAGATATCATGTGGTATATTTAAGAGGGTATTTACCTTCAGTGATGGATTGGATTTACAATAAATAGGATTGAGCATTTGAATGATTACAAATCCAAGTATCCAACAAGCTCAATTTTGTTTGATACATCAAAGTATATGGTGGATTCGACTATATTATTTTTATCTATACAGGCTACCACTCAAAGCAAACATACACAATAAGCTTTATCGGATTATGTTGGTCTCACTACGGGCAAAGTTGGCTGAACCGACTGAAGCAATTCGTAATTCACAACCCGCAGACAAGCAAAAAATCTCTCCAATTTTTCTTTCCAGAACTCCACAATTATGGATTTAGTATAGATCTCCCTTATATGTAAATCTTTTCTAACTCTTGTCTACTCCGCCCCTCACCCCCCAACCAAGAACTTCACATCCAGAACCATCAAGGGACAATATCATGTTTAACAAAATGGTCACAATAAAGCCAGAAATTTAGAAAACAAAGGAAATACTTCATAAAACAACCCTCTTCGTTCGATCAAAATGAAGATCTAAGAACAATACTTCGGGCATTCTTCATGCATTTGGAATTTATGATAATTATCCAGCTAGAAGCCTTGGGAAAAAATGAGTTACAACCAATGATACTGGAATTTTTCTTAATCAATGACACTCTTAACTTAACCAAAGAAAAATATGGCCAAAAAAAGAAAAACAGTATGTTGCAGC
The DNA here is from genome assembly GCF_028751815.1 of Salvia miltiorrhiza. Taxonomy (NCBI): domain Eukaryota; kingdom Viridiplantae; phylum Streptophyta; class Magnoliopsida; order Lamiales; family Lamiaceae; genus Salvia; species Salvia miltiorrhiza. The sequence continues at coordinate 11,888,671 of NC_080392.1, read as the reverse complement.
TTTTAATTAGGAAAACTTTACTTGGGCCCTAAACTGACATTCATACCACATAAAACATGCAGGCCCCCTTTACACATTTGAAAGAATATTGCTAGCAGTACAACCTTACAGTCCTTCCCAACACAGGCAAATACAAATGCATAAAAGGCATAGTTAGTGATCATTCTTATAAATGAAAACCATATGTTATGTACAGAAATATTAAAACAGCCAAGAAAATGAATAATGCCAACACCAACTGACTGTTAAGAGAAATAAAATGGAAAGATCAGGCATTACCTTGCCACAGACTGGGCAGTTATCACTTCTTTCCATCCATTCATATATACAACCAAGATGGAAATGGTGAGAACATTGTGTAAGTATCTTTGGATTTTCCTTAGTATATTCTGCAAGAAAAAGATGGCTTAGAATGTAGATTTATGGTATCTTAAATCATGCGACCAATTTTTTTAACAATACAATACTCATGCACTCAGGCCAGCAAAGAAAGAACGTCCGAGAATCAGAGTGGAATTCGAGATCTAAAAGAGGACTACTTTTTTTGTTGTTGCAGTTATGGTAGATCGAGTCAAGTATGCATGTTTTACAAAATAAGTCACGGAAAAATCAAATATTTTGCAGAGGGATTATATGTAAAAATGATTATACCATTACAATAGATCACCATACAGAAAGATGGAACTGTCCTGAAACACAGGTGAACTGACTCAGTTCGACAACACCTAATAAAGTTTTTATATCTCAATGGCGCAGAAACAATCGATTTAAAGATAATGGAAGGAAACGATATTACCTTCAAGGCATGTAGGGCAGACATCTTCATCTTCTGATGAAGTATAAATATGAGCAAATCCTATTGCTGGTTTGGCTGTTGAGAGTTTTAGTGATGATTTTGAATTATACTCTTTCGACGCTTCTTCACATGTAAATTCATTCCATTTGCTTTTGGTACTCACAGATTCAGATTCTTCATCAACTTCGCTTGATCGCAGCGGTTCAGTTTCCTCATGTGCATGGCTTGACCCTTTCTCCCTTCGAGAGACCAGGCCATCACGCTGCAAGCGAAAATATCTTGGATCTGCGTCATAAGGCAGAGGTCTTGGAGGAGGGCGAAACATATCAGGTAGAGAGTTATCAATCGATGCTGAAGAACTCAAAGAAGCTGTCCCCTGAGAGGACGATGGTAAGGCACGTTCTTCTCCTCTGTGAAACAGTGATGCATACTGCAGAATCCAATAATAGGTATTCAATACTCAAATAGTGATGTATTAACCATTTTTGAAGCAAATCTATAAACATACAAGCAATATTAGCAGCCAAACCCAAAATGTTTATATTATGTTGATATGAAGTTTCAAAATTCCAAAAGACAAAAAATCCAATTTGAAAATCCATCTTCCTTACCTCTGTTTCTCTTTCTGGGCTCATAAGAATTATTGATTACATTCATAAAGAAGCAAGTTTGATAATACACAACATTAGGAGTTGCAGTAGCATAACTAGTCCAATGAATAAAGCATCATTGATTATGTAAGCAACTCTAATGAGAGACCAAAGTTTCAAGAAAATCATTGGTAGTTTAACAAAGCAAGCAAGTTAGCAACATTGAACTAGAAACACATACCAGATACAAGAAATTCTGAACGAAGCAATGGAGGCATATACAGTTCCTATAAATCGAGTTGTTCGGGTTAGCAAAATCTTCCCAGTCATCCCTTAAGCAGCAACAAGCAGCACCCATGATCACAGTGTTAATCAATCAACAAAATTCCTTTCACAAACCAGATGCAGTCACAGAATCATCAAGACCTCATATCATAATCTTAATGAGAGAGGATCCCAAGCTCGCAGAAGCTTAGCTAACTTCGCGAACCAGCAGCCTCCCTCCACCACACACAAAAAATCCAAATGCCTCAGTTATACAAAATCAAAATGTGTATTTTCACCTGCAAGAACATAGGAAAAACTCAAAACTACCAGAACTTAAAGATAAACGGCATCAGTTTTCCTTATCATGCGAACAAACAGGCCCAACACACACGCACACACACGCACATATGTATAGCAAGAATCAAGATGAGCTGAATTGTGAACAAGAATTGTTTTTCTGGATTCAAGCTCCAGTTTATGTAATAATATACCACTCAAACAAAAAGGCAGAATTGAAACATCAAAATTCAGAAAGTTGAGTAATCAGACAATAGCAAGAATCAAGATGAACTCAATTGTGGAAAAGAATTGCCTTTCCTGGATGATCAAGCTTTAGTTTAAGTAACAGTGTAACATTTAAAACAAAAAAGCAAAATTGAAACATCAAAATTTCAAAAAGTAAGTAGCGGTCATGAACAGTCCTTAACTCTCTACTTTCTTCAAAATCAAGCAAAGGTAAACAAAAACACTTGAAGCCCAAAACAATCCTCAATTGATTCCTTCAACCCAGAAAAACCAGTACAGATTATACGTTACGACTAATCCCAATATATAATTTTTCTTCGAAAAGAAAAAAGACTAAAAGAAAAAGAGAGTTCTAACGCAAGTGTAAAAGAGCATCAAAGATGTCAAAAGAAATACCAATCCGAACTCCAAAGGAGATGATTACTCTGGCGAGAGAGAGAAGCCGAGAAATCCGAGGCGTTATGATTCTCCGAAATTGTATTATTGTACAAATTTGATCTATTTTTTTAATGCATCTATCCAAAATTTCCTCTATTTTTTTATGTGGAAAAAAAAAGGAGATAAAATGTGAATGAAGCGCGTTAATGAAAGACCACGCTTTACCGCGGTGGTGGGTGAAGTAGAATAGTCATATTCATTGCATTTATCTATCGTCATCTACTGCGTTTATTTATTAGCATCAATAATTCATTAATTAATGATATTAAATTGTGCCACTAGTATTAAACTAGTACATTTTTTTCTTTTGGTTCTAACTTCTAACGTAAAATGAGAGAAATTTAATTACGAGACTTAAAAAGATGTATATATGAAATGTTCAAAATTTGAGATTTTTTATGACAATGTGCAGTAAGGTGGTTTAATTTATAAATGTGAGGTTGTGTTTGAGATCTTTATAAAAACATTATTAGTGTTACATTGTAAAAAGGTTGCCGTTATACAAATTAAATTAAATAGACACGAAGAGAGGAATTATTTGTACACGGCCAAAATCTCATGTTCCACTTTCATTAAGTTTATACAGATATGAACCTGTCATTTTTTTAATTTTAAAGTATGGTTTAACCATTTTGTTTTGCTAGCTACTTGTATAGGAATATGAATTTAACAAATGTGGCTTATTTATTTTGTGGGGTTTACAATATATTGCATATAAATATAGATTTATTCAATGCACATCAAAAATGTTTTGGTATCTAGGATTTTGAATTTATCAAGTGTGGTTTGAGAATTTTATTGACTTTTTTTACTTACCCATCTTGTGTAATTTATAAAATATTAATTCCTCTCGGGGGTTTGCTGTTGGAAGTGGAGTTACTGTAGACTTTTCTCTCAAGTGGAGCTACTGTAGACTTTTCTCTCCTCCGCGTGCTGCTTTGCGTGACACCCGGTTCCGCCGACCCCGAGGCCATCTGCTGCTCTCCTCCGCGTGTTCCTCCGCGTGCTGCGTTCTCCGAGCAGCAGCAGCAGAGAGGCGATCGCACGTCAACGGCGGCGATTGGGGAGCGGAGTCGAGGCGGTGATTGGGCAGCAGCAGCGATCCAGGAGCAGTATCGCCGATCCAGCAGAGAGATCCAGCCTCATCGCCGATTCGCCACATCGCCGATCCAGCAACAGTTGAGAGAGCTCGCCGATCTACGGTCTGCCGCCACCACCGACGACCGGCGAAGATCACGCGTTCGGTGCAGCACAGCAGCGTCGGCCTCCTGGTCGAAGAGGAGCAGCAGCAGCGCGGCTCTCCGGTGAGAAATCGCAGTCAACGCTGCGCCCCGCCTTCTCCGGTTGCGCGTGGCCACGCTCCTCTCCGGTCTGCCGCTGCCACCAGATCGACGAAGATCAGTCATCCGGTGCAGCAAGCAGCATCAGCAGTGGCGACTTCCAGGAGTTCGGTGGCTTCAGCAGCGTCCGGCGAAGAGTTCTGCGCGGCTCGTCCGTCCAGACGACCCAGGTTGTGGGTGTTGGCTGGTGTTTCTGGTGGCCCAGCCACCCGGCGTTCGCCACCTCCGCCTCCGCCCTGCAGCCATTGGTGAAGGTCCGCTCCCTTCAGGAAAATGGATTTCTTTGCTGAGATCGCCGGCACGCCGTCGAACGACCAACCGATGCCGCCAACGTCGACGAGCAAGTCATCGACGCCAACCATGCAAATCAACCAACAACATTTGTCGATAATGGTTGATAAGTCAGGGCTGAATCTGCCGAAAGTTTCCAATAATTTCTCTAGTCATAGCCATGGAGAATGTCACGACAAAGAGAAATTTGCTGCTGAATCTACTAAGGGTGTGGCTGAGGAATCTACGCCGACGACATCCAATACTAGGGTTCCGAATTTGATCAATGAAAACAATACTAAGAATGCATCGGCGACGGAGCTTCATCGGCCGAGCACCACTTCTTTTGCTTCGCTTCTGAGGAGACCCCGACAAATTGAACGTACGCCGGATGTGCTTATTCATCGCTTCACTTCGCTGCAACCGGATTTCTCTGGTGAAATACCAACGCTTAGGGTGCCAAAAGAGCATCTGCTGCCCAAGATAAATCAATTTGAGCATGCTTTAATTGGTCGTCTTCTTCTTAGGAAAGGAGAGAAGCCGCGTCTCCTCACGGATCTTAAACGTGATCTTCAGGTGGCTTGGAATTTTGACAATGATTGGCAAATCATCCCCATGGGAAAGAGCTTCTACACTATTAAATTTAATACCGCTGAAGACAAGGCGTTAGTTCAGAAAAGCACCTCTTGGGAGTTACCTTTCGGAACCATGCGATTACGCGAATGGGTAAGATTCTTCGATCCCTATAAAGAAATTTCCTCACTTTGTGAAGTTTGGATGCGCATTTATTATTTGCCCTTAGAATTTTGGACTCTGGATGTCATTACGGGTATTGGAAGGGCGATGGGATCGCCTATTAAAGTTGATGGGGCTTCTGCACTTGGTGCTGCTGGTCATTATGCTAGAATTTTGTTGGAAATTGATCTCTCGCATCCTCTTCCGGAGGCTTTGCTGGTTGACGGGGAAGAACGTTCCTTTCACGTCGAATTTGAATTCGAACAACTCCCGGCCTTCTGCTCTAAGTGTAAGATCACTGGACATTCTATTGATAACTGCAATAGAATGAAGAACAATTACAAGGAGGACAGCAGGAAGGGGAAGGCCAAAGACATGCCACTGGGTAAAGACAATGAAATAATTAATAAGGGAGCTGCCAAGGATGTTAGGGCACCTAACTGGAAGCCTAAATCTTGGGACCAGAATAGGACTGCCCAAGCTCACAGACCGCAGATTATCACTGAAAATCAGTTTGGGGTTTTGGAACAGGTGGCTGTCGAAGAAGAGCAGATTATAAATCAGTTGGGGTTTTGGAACAGGTTGCTGTTGAAGAAGAGCAGATTCAGACACCGCGGGGAACAAAGAACCACAATCAGTCGTTGGCTTTAATTGATAGGAATATTGATTTTGAGGATGTCAATGGAGATAGATTGACATCGGGTCCGGATATCTTACAGGCGATCACTATGCCGGTTATGGAAGAGAGAGATTGGGGAGACGAGTCTGATGGGCAGTCGGATGTTGGCAATACACTGCCTGAAGCAAATTCACAACAGATCGTTATTTTTGAAAGTTCGGACAATCAGGATAAAAATTGGGAGAAACAGGAAAGGATAATGGAAAGCGCTATCAAAGCTCAGCGGATAGTGGAAACTTTCAGGAATTGTGAGGCGGAGGCGCAGGTGAAAAAAAGGGGGAGACCTCCGAAAGATTTGGCGGCAAAGAAACCGATGATTCGTGGGGAAGATAGTATCAAGAGTCGTCTCCGAAAGTCGGTGGAGCAGCAACCTAACCAGCAACCTAACCAACAGGCTGAAGATTTCATCAAAAATAAACTTTACAAAGCTTGGGAAGCAGGAGATAAACCTCGAGATTTCATTATTACGTCAGGGACCTCGAAGAATGATAGAGCCCTGAATAATGTGGCGGCCAAGAGTTGGGCAGCTGAAGTGGAATCGGGTGAAAACCCGAACACGAATTCTCAGTCTTTATGATGAATGTCCTCGTATGGAATGTCCGGGGCCTTACGGACGAGTCCAAACGAGTTTTAAAGGAGCATTGCGACTCCTTCTCCCCTGTGATTGTTGGGATTATTGAGCCTAAGACGAATCTCAAGAAGACTTATTCAAGATTTTGGCGTTCTCTGAATCTTATTCCTTGTTTTCAAAATTCAAGACACAACATGAGTTCGAATATTTGGGTTTTTTCTCATCCTTCTGTTATTCATGATGTGATTTTCTCCTCGGAGCAGGTGGTTATCATGAACTGCAGATGGTCGACGTGGAATTTTAAAATCGCGGTGGTGCATGGCGTTAACACGTATGCTGGCAGACGTCGTTTGTGGTTGGATCTTCTGGATCATATTGATGGTAATGTTGTCTTTATTGGCGATTTTAATGCGGTGAAAGGCGCCCATGAAAGAAGTAGTGACTGTATGCCTAACTCTACTTCTTGTGCGGAGTTCTGTGATTTCATTGAAGCCTCCGGTTTCATTGAGGCGCCTACGGTTGGTCTGCATTATACGTGGTCTGGTCGTAGATTTATGCCAACCCATGTGGAGTCTCGTCTGGATAGAGCGATTTATGCTGACTCTTTTGCGAATCTCTGGAGTTCAGTTTTTGTTCAAGCTCTTCCACGTATTACCTCGGATCATTCGCCGCTTGTTCTTTATTGCATGGTGGATGCTCCTCCTCGCCATCGTTTCTTTAAGTTCCTTAACATGTGGACCTTACATCCGGATTTTCTCAATACGGTGGAAGGGTCCTGGCATATGGATACCGAGATTGGTTGCCCGATTTTTAAAGTTATGCATAAATTAAAGCGTCTTCGGCAGGTTCTTCGCGAGTGGAATCGGAATGTTTTTGGAAATGTGGATTCTTGTATCATGAATACTCAACAAGAGCTTTTGGAGATTCAAGATCAGATTGCCAGGGATGGTTACACGGAGGATCTCTTTGATAAAGAAGTGGAGGCCCAAGCTAAGATCAACGTTGTGCTTTCCAGGCAGAGCTCGCTTTTACAGCAAAAAAGTCGGGTGTCTTGGCTTCAAGACGGAGACAGGAACACGAAGTTCTTTCATGCAATGCTTAGGTTTCGTCGTAAACCTAACATCGTTTCTCACATGGAGATCAATGGTGTTATGAATTATGATCAGACGGCTATTGGAGATCATATCGTGGATTTTTTCTCTTCTTTGTTCTCGACTAGCAGCCATTCTAACACTGATATTACGGCAGTGGAGGCGGTTATTGAGGAGATGGTTGAAAATCGTTATAATAATTCGCTCATTCGTTTGCCGGATGAAGAGGAAATTTCTGCTGTGGTTTTTCAGATGGAGCCGAACAGCTCACCAGGGCCAGATGGTTTCTCGGGTAAGTTCTTTCAGCATTGTTGGTCGATTATTAAAGTGGATATTTGGTGTGCTGTTCAAGCTTTTTTCAGGAATTCTTATCTCCCTCAAGGCTGTAATTCTAATACCTTGGTGTTGATCCCTAAGAAAGATGTCGTCAATTCGGTCTCGGATCTGAGACCGATTGTTTTGTCCAACGTTCTTTACAAGATTATTACTAAGGTGTTGGCGTCTAGACTGAGTCAGGTTGCTGCTGTTTATGTTTCCCGTCATCAGTTTGGTTTTATTAGCGGCCGTTCCATTCACGATTGTATTCTGATTGGGTCGGAAGGAGTGAACTGTATGCATCGTACGAGCCGTGGTCAAAACATGGCTTGCAAGATTGACATCAAAAAAGCTTTTGATACTCTTAACTGGGACTTTCTGCTTAACGTTCTTCGTGTTGCTGGCTATGATCCAAAGTTCATTAGTTGGATTGAGATTCTGCTTCATTCGGCTAGGATTTCTATTCTGTACAATGGTCAGCTTAAAGGCTATTTTGCGTGCTCAAGGGGTGTTCGTCAGGGCGATCCTCTTTCTCCGATTCTTTTTGGAATCGCCGAGGATGTTCTTGGTAGGCTCTTTGCAAATTGTGTTAGCGCGGGCACCCTTACACCGATGCAAATGAGACAGGGAATTAATTTTCCCACTCATCTTTTATATGCGGATGATATTCTGGTTTTCTGTCATGCCACGGTCACGAACGCTAATACCATTCAGAAAATTATGGAGTATTATGGTCAAATTTCTGATCAAATTGTTAGCCAGGATAAGTCGCAAATTTTTTTTACTAGCAAAGTTCCATCTCAGACCTGCAGGGCTATACGAAGCATATTGAGGTTTTCTCAAGGCAATTTTCCGATTTCTTACCTTGGGGTTCCTATCTTTAAGGGCCGTGTGCGTGCTTCATATCTTCGACCGATACATGATCGTGTGATCAACAAGTTTGCGAGATGGAAGGGATTACAGTTGTCGATGGCTGGGAGGATGTGCCTGATCAGGTCGGTTATCCAAAGCTCCCTGACACACTCCATGATGGTTTATAGATGGCCGACAGCTCTTATTAAGGAGCTCGATGCGTGCTGCCGTAATTTTCTTTGGACTGGCAACATCAAGCAAACGCCGTCTTGTTCTGTGAGTTGGAAAAGGGTCTGCTCGATTAAGGAGGAGGGCGGTCTCGGGGTAAGGTCGTTCGAGCTCATGAATAAGAGCTATCTCATGAAAATGGCGTGGAAGGTGGTTGGTGGGCGTGAGTTCGGATATGATTTAATTAGAGATAGATATCTCGATCGCTTTGGGCGTAGTAAATCTCTGGTGGCTGCTTCTACTATCTGGATGAGCTTACGTGAGGAAATTGATGGTTTGGTGGCGGATTCGTACTCGTATATTGGTGATGGCGCTTCTACTTCGTTCTGGTATGACGACTGGCTTGGGTATAATCTTTTGAATAAATGCGGTATTCCACATTTCATGCTTCCGTTTCTTACTCAATCGGTGGCAGATTACTTCTATGATGGGGTTTGGCATTTCACGCAAGCCTTTGTTAATGCTTTTCCTGAGATAGTGTGTGATATTTTGCTCACTCCTCTGGGCACGGACGGAGATGTGCGTTTCTGGAAACCCTCGTTGCACGGGAATGTCACTACTGCGCTGGCCTTCAACAAGCATTGTCATCATTTTCCGAAGGTGTCTTGGGGTTCTTGGCTTTGGGAATCCTTTGTTCCGATTCGACGTTCCTTGATATGTTGGCGTCTTCTTCATAATAGAATGCCGACTTATGATCGCCTTATCCGCTACGGCATGATCACGCCTAACGTTTGTTTGCTTTGCTTAAAAGGAAGTGAGTCTCAGGATCACCTTTTCTGGAATTGTGAGCGTGTGAAGAATATTTGGGTTACGTTCCTTGGGTGGTTCAATTTCGATAAAGGGTTGCAAGAGAGTGATATTCATAGTTTTTTGGTGGTAGCTTGGCAGTATAAACTTAGTCCCCTCATCGGTAATTTCTGGAAAGCGGGTATCATCACGGTCATCTGGGCCATTTGGATGCAGAGAAACAATTGTATCTTTGATAATCAAAAGTTCGAAGCACGTCGTGTCATCCACACTGTGAAAGTTGCTTTCAAAGAGATTGATAATAACTTTGCTAAATTAGGCTACATGTGGAATTCTTGGTCGGATTATCTGATTCTCCGGGCAGTGGGTGTTAATACCAGGAGTGCTCCTCCTCCGGAGTTTGTGGAGATACATTGGTGGCCACCGGTGGCGCCGTGGATCAAAGTGAATACTGATGGTTCAGCGACGGGAACTCCGGGCACTATTGCTGCAGGTGGGGTGTTTAGAGATAACTGGAATGTGGTGCGTGGTTGTTTTCACTTCAAAGGTGGCTCGGGTTTTGCCTTTGAAGCAGAGCTACTGGCAGTTATCTCGGCGATTCAAATTGCTCACAATCGTGGATGGCACAGACTTTGGATTGAAGCCGATTCCACCTACGTGATACTCATTCTTAATTCTCGTTCTTTGAATGTGCCTTGGCGTTTTAAGGCGGCGTGGAATAGGATTTTACAGATGTTAGATGATTTCTCGCTGCAGGTTTCTCACATCTTTAGAGAAGGAAACAAAGCGGCCGATTTAATGGCTAACCAACAACGTTCGGAAGGGTGGTGGCCGCACGAGATTGAGGAGATTAGGGCTGCGGTTCGTCTTGACATGGCTTCGCATAGCCATCTGCGTCAGAAACGGTAGTTGGGGCTGATGTGTGGCTGTTTGGTTCTAACCGCCCGTTTAGTTTTTTTTCGTGGGGTGAGAGCCGGGATAGTTTGGGGACGATGGTTAGGCCGGAGTTCCGAAAACTTTCCCTTCCGCTCTTCCCTACTTTCGTTTTGTGTTTAGACGAGTACTCTTTTTCCTTTTCACGGTTTTTCCCTCTGGGTTTTCAGTGAAAATGTTTTAATGAGGTTCGGCCCTTAGTCTGCTCCTTCTGTGCTTTCAAGGGTTTTTTTTTTAGGTTTTTTCTTTCCTTTTTTTTATATATAAAATCGTCATTTAATAATAAAATATTATTTAAAAATGTGAATTTATTTTGTGCACGTCGAAAATAGGGGTTACGAGTTTGCATAATAACAAAGAATAGATGAAAAATAAATCAATAGTTGTAAATCAAAAGGTAAACAAATAAATATTGGTAACAGTGTGCAATTCGATTATCAATTCAACACGTAATGAGTGCTTTTATTTGTTTTTGTTTAAAACATCCATCCATAACAGAATAACATTATTTACTTCATGATCAAATCTTCTTCTTTTTTTGACATAAGATACACCAATAACCAAACAACCAATAGATCACAAAGGATACGAATGGAATAGATCACAAAGGATACGAATTCTAAATTAATAGATTGCAAAGAATTTAAATAATTTCACTAATAATAAAAATCAAATTATTACAAATAAAGCTATATATCCACAAAATTATGCTCCTATATTCCTCCCTAAAGCTTTCCTATTTAATTTTAGGATCTCGATTTTATAAATGAGATTTCCTATTTTCTACATAAAAACAATAATTATGTGTGGACCCTACTAATTATAAGCTTAAAATAAATTTAGATTGAGTGTAAATTTAAGATTGAATTTAGGTAGGTTTCAAAAGACGACGGCGGCGGCGGAAGGGCACGGTGGCGGCAACAACAGTGACGTCGACCAAGAGGGGTGGTGAGGGAAACGATGGCAGATATTGAGGGAAGACAACAATTGCTTGTGACCACCTTCAATAGATTGACGCCTCTATCAGCGGGTGAGTTTGGGCGGGCGAGCGAGCGAGCGAGCTATCGCGGCGTGAGCGAGAATAACCGGCGACCGTGCGGCGCGATACCGGCGGCGACAGTTATGAGAGCGCGGAGAAGGGTAGATTACGAAAGGGGAATAGGGGATAATTTGATTTAGGAGAAAGCTATTGACTAATATTTGACTAAATCACTTTGATTTCACCGTAAGTTTTTTTAATATTTTTTAATTGTTATTGAAAATTAGTAGTTTAATTAATTGGGTCAACAAAACTTCTCTTCTTTTTTTTAAAGAATCGGTCAATGATTTTTATTTTTAAATAACATCATACTTATAAATATGGACAATTATGATCAGTGTTATAAATAGTTTTTAACATTACATCTATAACAACAGACACATAAATCTAATGTCTATAAGAATATTTTTATGCTAAAAGACCACAGACAAATATAAGACCACAGACAAAACACATACGACCACAGACTTTGACAAAAAGCAGTGTCATATGGGTGATGTTATATCCAATTTTTGTTGTAGTGCATCCAATTTAGGGGATGTGCTGGATGCATTTTTTATCTCATTTTCAATTGTTTTAGCCTAAATTTAGAGTTAGTGATGCATTTAGGTGATCTGCTGGAAGTATAAAATAGAACTACAACTCACGCATAAGTAGGAATGAAACCAATGGCCTATTTGTTAAAGAAATTTCTTAGTGTCACATTTACCATTGGAGCAATACCTTATTGACTATTACTTAATAATTAATCCAAGTGCAAAGTAAATAATAAAAAATTAAAGTATATTATTTATTATATTTTTTTTAATTAATACCATATGCATATATAGATGCCAAATACCAGATCCATTTAGAAACCAAACAAACACATAACGAATTCGATAAAGTGGATAGACTACCCCGTTCCCAATTAAATTTAAACGGACTTTTGTCAAAAGAAGTAAAACCCAAATGAGTTGAACGATGGATCTTGTGGGATTTACATCAACTTTCGATTTTATTTTGGGCATATAACAAAAATATTACTCCATCCGTTCATGAAATAAACTAAAAAACTTAATAAAAGTATTGTGAGCGCGCAGGATGAAAGGGTGGTGATAATGGCATTTGATTAGTTTTTATTAGTAAAAAAACATTGACATTCAATTAATTGTTCTTTTGAACCCACTTAAATCATATTTTTTTATTAACTTAAATCATTTTGTATTGACTGAATTTCATTGACAAAAATCAGAGTATGAGTTTATTTCATAAAACTGTCGGATTAAATTGAATTTGGAAACCAGAAGTAATAGAACTTGAAATTTTGAGCTTGTACTGTGAATTGTGTTTGGGAGGAGGTGCACCAAAATAAACGACTAAGAGCATTCACAATGGGGGTGACCTGATAGTTGTCTTGATAGAAGGGGGACCGCATTGGGTTAAGGAGGCCACAGTGGGGTGACTTGGTAGTTGACCTGATCTTTTTAGTTTTGATTTTTGTATTTTTCATTTAAATTTAATTGCACAATTTTAAATAACACAATTTACTTCAAATTAAACTTCATTAATTTTAAAAATCCTAAAAATTACATTAAAAAAATCTAAAAACATAATTAAAAATTACTTAATTAAAACCTAAAAACATAATTAAAAATTACATAATTAAAACCTATATAGTCTCCACCGCACCTTCGTCGAGTTAGGATCTCCGGCACCCGTTGCTTGTGCCATTCTAGCTGCTCCGGAGTCATATCGGAAGTATTCATGAATAAGATCCGATCGGCGTGTGTCTCCCTCTTCAGCTCGTTCTTCTTGGAGTACTCGCTGATGATTTTTTCCAGCTTGTCGTCCGATCTATCCAACCTCTCCTTGTATTGCGGTGGAGGCTCCGAGCTTTGCGACGCCTTCCCCTTCCCCTTCGCCGCTCTCACCACTACCTTCACCACCTTGTTTCCAATTGGCCAGGATGACGTGATCTCCTCGCCCGACGCCGAGGTGGTGAAGTCGCCCGTCTCCGACGTCTTCGTCCTCTTGGAGGAATGGACGTCGCCCTCAAGGTACATGGACTTGAACCTCCGGTTGATTCGGAGCATCATCTATGCACTCCAGTAGTTGAAGGGGCCAGAAGTTGGACTTCTACCTTGGAAGATGACTTGGGCCATCTGTTGGAGCATGTCGTCAGAATGGCCGGAAGGCCACTTTGCGCAAACCTCCACCCAAACATTCTCCCACAACTTCACCTCCGTAGCCACTCGGGCGAAGTGTCCTTTTATTTGGCGGGGATGCCGAGGAGGGCGTTCACCCGGTCTAGAATCCGGCCCCAATAGGCCTCTCCCTTTTGATCGACACCCCGGACGACATCGTTGGTCTCCTCTGCCCAAACACTGACAATAAGGTCCGTCTCCTTGAGAGTGTAGGTGTGCCGAGCGGCCCTTCTTTCCTCCGGCATAGGAGTCGACGCCTTCTCTTTGAAGGCCATAGCCTTCCGCCGCCCTCCTTTCTTGGGCTTCGACGCACTGTGGGCGGGCGGTGTCTCCTCCTCGCCGCTTCGACGAGGTTCCTCTTCCAAGTTGATACCCGCCAAATCGGGATGATAATCGTCTCCACCGGTCGTACCAATTGGGATTGTGTGGATCCATTTTTTTTTTATTTTTTTTATAGATAAATTGATAGAGAAGATTGAAGAATATGGAAGAAGATGTGTGAAAAAGTAGAAGATAGGAGTATATAAAGAAGAGAGAAAGAAAAAAAAATGGAAAATTGGAAGGAAACGGTCGAATGACCGTTTTTTGTAATATATATATATATATATATATATATATATATATATATATATATATATATATATATATATATGGGTGGGCTACCGTGAGAGCACATCTTAAATTAAGAAATAAGAGCAATTTTTAATGTATGAATTTTATGTAGAACACGTATGAATTCGCTGCATAAAGGTATAAATTGTGAAAAATAAATTTTTGCTACCTTTGGGATTCAAACTCAGAACCATAAATCCATCCAATAAGATTACGAATCAACCGTAGATCTTGATGATCTAAGGATTGAAAATGATTCTTATTTTATACCTTAAAAAAATGCTCTTATTTTAGCCATTCCATATATATATATATATATATATATATATATATATATATATATATATATATATATATAGGCGTGCCATATATAAAATACATCGTGGCTGCCCCGATTTATCGTGACTCCCTCGAATCACTGCCGGCTGTAGTGGGTGACTCGAGTAGCACTTATCGGGTCACCAATGTGGGTGCTCTAAATAAGTATAATCACTCTGTTATTGACGAGCAGTTCCATTTTTATCAGGCTGATGGTCTAACCAAGTATGACTCGTCAGACCCAAATATTCATCTTCCGAGTTGCGAGTGTGATTTAGCAATTTCATTTTCTTCCTATTAGTGCCACTTATTTGCTAGTTTTTGCAATCTGATTCAAATTATTTCCAATTCGTTTCTTCCGTAGTTGTACTTGAAGAATCATTTATTATTAGACATATCACACTTCATCTCATACCGTACCGAACGAAACCTTAAAGTATGATATTTCCTCCGTTCTAATTTTTTGTATCCATTTGAGAGTGTCACAAATTTTAATATAATAGTTAAGTGTGTTGTGAGTGGAATAAAGATCTCATCTTTTATGTGAGTATTAAAATAATTAAAGCGAAATAAAAATCTAATTTATTTTTATTAAAAATAAAAATAAATACTATTAAAACGTGAGACGATTTAAAAAGAAGAATTGATATTAAAAGCTGAGTATCATTATATAATACGGTTTGAGAATCTAGGCCTCTCCTTAATTCGGGGTCCTACGTGGCATCTCTAATAATTCACCATTCAAAATCCCTGCAATTCTAGAGCCTCTAGCTCAATTCTCTATCACTGACGTGGCAATATATATCATATTTGGCTTTATTCCTTATTTTATTTTATTTTTATATTAAAAACACAAAACATTACTCCCTCCGTCCCAATAATGAAGACACACTTCATTTGGGCACGGAGATTAAGGAGTGGTAGTTTAGATGATAAAGTGTTGTGGCCCACATTATTAGTGTTTTGCTTAATTTAAGTTTAGTGAATTTGTTGACTTTCATTTTAAGTTTTGACTTTATATTTTAAATATTTAAATAATTAAATTTCGAAAATTTAATTAATTTATTTAAATTAATTTTTTTATCCAGATTTTTTTTTATATTCACTGTTATCAATTCAAATTCATTTTATTCCACTTAAGAATGAAAAACTGAAATTCAGGCTGCACTCCATTCAAAATTTACAAACTGAAATTAAAAGAGACATTAATTGAAAAAAATTGCGGCTCATTCAATTTCATTTCAGAATCTGGGGGTTAAATTTCCCACCAAAAATTCGAGCATTACAGCAATCTGGGGGTTAAATTTCCCACCAAAAATTCGAGCATTACAGCTTATAAAAGGGAGTTCAGAGGGCAATCACACAAAATTAGTCACAAGAAAGAACCACAGAGGCTGCCAAAATCGAAATCAGAGGGCAATCAGCCCACAATCTCATATAAATTGCAGATTAATCATAGATTTATTAAGAACGCAACCAAAGGGAACATATTGAGCAAAGAATCATCATTTCAGCATTAATAATCCATCTACCACACTGAACTCCTCCGCCAAACCCTAGATTGCACAAAAACACAGAGCGAATAGAACAATCTCACCCTTTTAGAGCCGGATACATGGTCTCGACCATTCTTCGCAAAGTAGGGGAGCATCGGCGCCACCAATCGTCGCCGACAGCCTCTTCCCGCTCGCGCACGACGTCGTCCCACTTCTCCGTACACAGAAAAGGGAGTAGATCCGAGTCTTCGACCTTCATCGCGGTAGAGGGCCGGCGATAAATAGGGCGTCGAACCGGAGACGGCACCACCGTCAAACCCTCCTCAAAAGCACCGCCGGACTCCTGGAACCCCTGTAAATCGCCGCTGCTCTCATACACATAACCAGCCGGCGGCGAAGGCAACGGAGGAATAAGATCGAAGAATTGTTCGTCCTCCGAATCAGGGACGAATTCAGAGTTCAAATAGGCCTCCCAACCCAATTTATCGGCCATTTGAACGATGGGTGAGGTGGATGTAACAGATGGTGGAGACGGATTCAGGGTGAGGGCGGCGGAACCCTAGGGTTCTAACAGGAGGGCGGCGCAATTTTCGGAGGGTAAATAATCGGAGACAAAGGGAGGCGTAGCGGAGGAGTATGAGGACGACAGATCAGATCGGAGAAGGGCGGCGGCGTATTGGAGGGCGGCAGATCAGATCGGAGAAGACATGGTGAAGAAGAAGAGAGAACATTCGAGAGAGAGAGAGAGATGAGGCTGATATGAGATGGAAAGACGTTTCAATTTCTAGGGTTATGTGTTTTTTTTTGTTATTTAGATTAGTTGTTAAGGTTAAGTTAATTCTAATTTGGCAACCCTAATTATTTCCATATATAGAAATGTGTCTTCATTATTGGGACAGCCCGAAAAGAAAAGTGTGTCTTCATTATTGGAACGGAGGGAGTATTTCTCTTCCCAAATCCCATTCATCATTGTCGTCTCCACATTTTCTGAATCCAAATGTTATCGAGACTCCTCCCTTATAATCGTCGCAGTCCGACCAAAGTCGGCGTCGTCGCTCCATCTCCACACCATACTCCCCCGTCCTTGCCCCTATTCGCCGGCGGCGTCGCCGCAATCCTGCCCCAAGTTGAGCCGCCGCCCCTTCCTCCTATCGTTTCTCTGAAAAACATGGACCAGTCGCCTCCACCAACTCTCACCACCACCACCGCCTTCGCCGTGCCGGCCACCATCTACACATGCCACCTCTTTGTCCCTCCACCGTGATTCCCCCGCCAGCCCTCCGATCTGCCACCTCCCCGCCACCGCCGCCTTCGTCGCGCCGGCCACCGCCTTACCTCCTGCTGCAATCTGCCACCTCCATCAAATTCCCTCAATTTCGCTTATCCAACGAGACTTTCCCCTCACCCCCGCCACGATTCATTCTGATGTTTGGTGTCTCCAGCCACTGCCGCCCCTTCCTCCCATCATTTCTTCCACCGCGTTTCGCAGCACTCCGGCTCCAAGTCGGCGCCGCCTCAACCACCATTGCTCTAACATGGTAAGTATTGAAGATTATGCTTGACTGGGTTGAATATGGAATGATTAGTGCTTAATTTTAGAAATAACAAATTTTAGAAATATACAATTATTGATGGTAAATTTTAGAAAGAAATTTTTTTGGAAATAATTTTATCAAAGGAAAATTAAGCCCTAGATTTTGATCTATAAAAGCAACGAGCTTTCACCTCCGATTCATTCTCTGGAAATTATCGAGGAAGGAATCGAAGGTGAGAAAATAAACTTTGAAACTTGAAACAGTTCAACGATGCTGACTTTAATTGCTTTACTTCCCTGTTTTTGTTTCTCTCTGTATTTTCTCTCGGTATTTCTCTATGTATTTCTGCATTGGATTGATTTCTCTTTGTATTTCTCCATATTGCAGCACCCAAATCGAATATTTTTTGCTTACTTCCATCTACAATTGTAAGTGAGTGCTCTTCTTGAATCACAACTCAAGCTATCTTGGAACTTCTTTACTTCTTCTTTGGATTTATAACATCAGCAAATCACAGAGTCTATTGAATTCAGATTTTCATTTATTTCGAATTTGTATCCTGTGAATTTGATTACTATATATAAAATTTGTTTGATATCAACAGGTTGTTGAAGCTTCAAGCAATGAAGAGATTTGGAGCTGGAGGACGCTCTGATCCTTATATTTACATGGTAATAACGGCTGGAACTTAAATACACTCATCTAAATATACATTAAGATTGAGTTCTTTTTATTGCAAATTTATTATAAGAGATAGAAAAGATGAAAAAAATAATTATCGCATGTTAGTGTAGTGGTGATCTTGATGAATCTTTGGTCATTTTGTGGTTGTGGGTTGTCAAGATTTAATCTTTTTGTTGTTTTTAGATGTTATGTAAAATTGGGATTGAGGTGACTTTGCTGGCAAACCAACTGCTGTGAGTAGTAAACTTGATGAATCTTTGGTCATTTTGTGGTTGTATGATGTCTCAAGTTTGAATCTTTTTGTTGTTTTTAGATGGTTATATATCTGCTTAAAACTTAGATTTAGGTGAATTTTCTGGGAAACTAATTGATGTGAGCAGTAATGATGAATCTTTGGTCATTTTGTGTTTGTGAGATGTCTCAAAATTGAATATTTTTGTTGTTTTTAGATGATTAAATATTAATAGTAAAATTGAGATCGAGGTGAATTGCTTGAGTGAAAACTAACTGATGTGAGTAATCTTGGAATGTTTATCATTATTTTGTGGTTATGGGTGCTTCTCAAAATTGAACAGTCAGTTTATGAAGGACATGAGTGCTCTTCTTGAATCACAACTCAGTTTGGTGGCTATATGTGTGAATTTGGATTTATTAAGAGTTGATGATAGTTGTAATTAGTGTTCATGTTTGAAATGGTGTCTTGGTTACGCTTGCAGGCTGCTGGAATCTTACGAGTGTGATCCACTTTTGGATCTTTACAGTTGGATCATGTTTGCATGAAATCATGAATAATGTGATTGAAAAACTATGGGAAAGAGTAAGAGAAATATTTGGCTATCAAAGTCCCATATGAAATTTTGCTAATCCACGAGTTCTATTCTTGATGAAACTGTAAGTATCGTGTTTCTATGTATTCACTATACACTTTTCTCTTCATTAACACGAGTTTGTTTATGATGTCGTCATTGTTGCATTTGGATAGGGAAACGAATTATCTAATAGCTGAATTCGCTAAGTTTGTAAAATAATATGAGTTTGATTGCTTGCCAGCTCTATTTTTCTTAATGGAATATTCTTCACTTAAGGGTCTTCTTTGAGTAGCTTAGCAACAATTATATTATTCTCCCTGGCATTTTAAGCTTCAACGGGTAGGCTGGTCATTTTCTTAAATTTATTTTATAATCTAACATATAAACGATATTGTGTTATATTTTATCATTCTCTGTGCATGCTCATTGTTTGTTTTGTTTTTTTAAATGGTTTTAGGTGATAAGTTCGTAAATGGAGAATAATTCCCTGACAGTACCCAACATATTAACCGCAACAGGCTTGAAGTTCGAATCATTATTAGTTATAGAACTTTTTTTTGTAGCGTGTAACCTGTCGAATTCTAAATCTTTTTTTTTCGTACAATTTATTGAGATTTTGATTATTTTTTTAAAAAAATTTATTTCTCATACTTGTGATGTGGGGTGATAATTAGCCAATGGAAAAGAGGAAATGGGTTATTTTTCGAATATATATTTTGCTAAGTTACATTAAGGTGGGATGAAAGATCTCTTTGATATACATTGTCATTAAAAAAATCCACAATTTATAGATATACTATGAAATAATTTCACAAAATTTCTCTTATAAATTAGGGCAAAGGTGCAGATACCCCCCTGAACTCCACCCCCTAGAGCTTTTAGCCCCCCATACTCGGTCAAAGCGCGTTGACCTCCCCATAGTCTCGGAAAAAGGGTGCAGATTGCCCCCTGCGTTAAACGGCGGTTAGACGTTGTTAACTTTTTTTTTTTTAATTTGTAGTGGGCCCCACCCCCAACCAGCAGCAGAACGGACCGGAGCAGATCTGCAGCGGCGGCTCCTTCTTGGCCGTCTGTTGCCGGCAACGCGTGAGAGGGATGAGGGAGAGGCTAGCGGCGGGGGAGGCGCTCCATCCTTGGCCGTCTGCTATCAGAGACGCGAGAGAGAGATGGAGGACAGATCGGAGGCGGTGGCGAGAACAGAGGGATGTGAGGGGTACGACGGCTGGCAATTCTCGCCAGAGAAGTGAGCAATGGCGGACAGAGAGAGAGATGAGCGATGAGAGTGGAGAGAAGGGGGAGGGGAACCGATTTTGATGATTGAGTGAGAGAGGGAAGACCCCGACGCGGCACTGCCTCGGCCCGCCGGTTAACACTCCGATCTCCCACTAGTCGGCAGTCCAAGAACCAGATCCCCACAGAACACCTTCAGAAACCTCCTTCGAGTCCTGCACACCTTGGCCTCGAACCTAACCCTAGAAAGCATCCTCAAATTGAAATTCACATTTACCATTCTTCCCCCTTTCGCCAGTAATCCCGTCCACCGCCACCTTCTCCCGCTCAATTTCCCTATCGATTTTGCATGGTTTCGTCGGGGCTCCGATTTTCCTGTGGAGTTGTTGAGGCCAGCGGCAGGGTTTTGTGTTGGGGAGGCGACGGCGGCGGCAGTGTGACTTCATCTTCAATCCAATCAGAATTTGCGAATTTCTCAATGTTCAATATTCACGTCGGCGGAAGCCACGCCTGCGGAATTAGCAATTCGGGAATCGTGATTTGCAGAGGCAGCAACGACGACGGCCAGCTGAATATACCGTCGAACACCTCCGACGACTACAGAGACCTCGCGCTCGGAGCAAACCACACGTGCGCGATCAGACGATCGAACGGCGCCGTCGTGTGCTGGGGCGGAAACGGAGAGTTCTCGAGCAGCATTGTAGCAGGCCTCAATTTCACCTGCGGTTTGACGTGGCGCAATTTCTCGGTCATCTGCTGGGGCGCCGGATGGCCTACCGCCGCGGCGAACGAGCTGCCGTTGCAGAAGACTCTCCCGGGGCCCTGCGTCAACACGCCGTGCTCCTGCGGTTGGGGTGGGGCCCACAGGGACTAAAAAAAATAAAAAAAAATGGGAAAAACGGCGTTAAACAGCCGTTTGGGGGCGGGGTGTTTTTTGCACCCTTTTTCCGAGACTATGGGGAGGTCAACGCGCTTTGACCGAGTATGGGGGGCTAAAAGCTCTAGGGGGGTGGAGTTCAGGGGGGTATCTGCACCTTTGCCCTATAAATTATGACATTAAAGAATAATGTCAATAATGATTATTAATTATTTTACGAGTAGAGAAATAATTTACCATGTGATAGAAAGTTTTCAAAAATGAAAATGAACAAATTTTATGTCTGTCTCAAAATAACAAGAAAAAGAAAGAGGTGGCGGGTATCCGCGGATGGTGGATACCCGACTATCTCTCAAGCCTCGACGGGTAGTAGGTGGCGGGTATTTGACAGGTAACGGGTGGTGGATACCTGACGAGTGGCGGGTATTCGCGGGTCACGAGTATGGGTGAAAAATAGTAGTGGGTGGTAAATAATTTTTTCGAATATACGTTTCGCTAAATCGTGTTAAGGATCAAAGTCCTTTTTAATTTATTTTTTCATCATATTATTAGTTTTTTAGTGAATAATCTCTATAATCTCTGTAATTTATAAATATATTAAGAAATAATTTTTATATTTTTATATATAAATTATAACACCAAATGATATCCGTCGAAATTCGACGGGTTACACACTAGTTATACTAATACGGCCGGGAGGGTCCCCCACCAATGGCAAAAATTTAGTGTGAGTAATTGTCGGCCAATTTAAAAATAAAAATAAATACTATTAAAACGTGAGACGATTTAAAAAGAAGAATTGATATTAAAAGTTGAGTATTATACTAATACGGCCTGGAGGGTCCCCCACCAATGGTAAAAATTTAGTGTGAGAAATTGTCGGCCAATTTGGGGTGACAATGACATCTTACTAGCTTGTTTCTATTCACGTAACTATATACTGAAGCATGCCAAGTTTGGATGATAAACCTTTAATAAAACTTTAATAAGGTGCAATGTCTATTTTCGAATTAGGATACATGAGTTTTGGATTTAATTTAACTATAATCACGATTCTTGGTCAACTGTATTTTACCTACATGAACATGTGATTTTCATTCGTAGTTTTTTAGGTAACTAGTTATAGACTCCTCAGAAAAAAGAAAAAAAAAAAAAGAGAGAGTAACTAGTTATAGTTGCTCTCGAAGGATAAATAGTTATATATTTTCTCTGTCCACGAAATAAACTCATACTTATATATTTTTAAAAATTAAATAATTAATGTATAAATACATGAATTTGACTGACTCTTTGTAATTGACATGAACTTTAAATCTTAATTATAAATACATAAATTTTACTCACTTTTAGTATCTAACATGAACTTTAAAACATAGTTATAAGTATATTAACTTTAAATATATTCAATTTTTGACTCGTTTTTATATATTTTTTTTCTAAATTAAAGCCGATTTGGAATGTCTGAATTTTGACGTGGATAATTTCTTGCTATAAAAATTAATCTTCGCGATTCAATTATTGGTCCGTTTTTTATATTCTGAATTTCTGAATTTGGCTTTTCAAATAACGAAATTTGCTTTTTGAAATCCTCAAATCTTAAAGAAGAAATTGGCTTTCTGAACTTGTGAATTTCGTGGACAAATTTTTATCGTTCACTTCCATAGAATTGTCCACGTCAAGATTCAAGCATTCCAAATTAGTTTTAACACGAGTCAAAAATTGAATAAGTTCAAAGTTCATGTATCTATAACTACTATATTTTAAAATTCATGTTAAATCCAAAAGTGAGCAAAGTTCATGTATTTACAATTATGAATTAAAGTTAATGTTAAATACCAAAAAGTGAGTAAAGTTCATGTATTTACACTCTAATTAATAATTACCCCTTAAAATTTGTCCATAAAATAAACTCCTACGTTACTTTTTAAACAATTATACCCCCATTATTTCCTATCTTACTATCATTTACCACTAATTGACCCATCTTAAATCAATTAACCCGACTCACCCTAAATCAATTCAAATAGAAGGGCTTGTCAATATTCAGTCTTCTCAACTTCAAGTAGGTATATGCAAAGCTCAGCTGATCAATGTGATGTAAATCGATCAACTTCATTGAACCAAAAATATAATTTGACATTGTTGTATGTGTCCTGACAATAAATGATCCTTCATGCACAACTACAGAAGAACTGTAGTGACCCGCTCTTTTATAAATATTAAATCCAGTAATGAGTGTTTATTTATGTTCATCAGTGAATGAAAACGGTTATTATTCTGATATGAATTCAGCTTATGATCCTGAATTTATATTGTTTAAGCAGTTAATGATATTATTTCAGAGTTATAACTGACTTAGCAAAGTCACGTTATTTATTTAAGCGAGATGGAATTAGAATTTATTTTTACTCAAGTCGTGGATTATTTCCGACTCGTGAGTTAATTAAATCTGCGGATTTAATTTATATATCAAGACAACGAACAAATTAAATCTACGGATTTAATTTAGATTCATTTTATAACTTATCGATTTTAGCGAGATATCACATGTCGAAATCGAGATTTATTTAAATAAACAGTACAAGCAAATATGAGCACGTGATTCACTTTACAGTTACAGAATCACCGAGTCAGAGAAAATACATCAATAATTCTCCTCTACAATTTTTTTTCCTTTCTTTTTCTTCTCTTTTTCTTTCCATTAAACTTTGTTCCCACACCACTATCATTATGTTTTTTTTCTTTTTCCCCCACCACTACACTCAAGTGTGCATTCCACACCCAACAACTTCCTTTTGATCCAGACTTCAGAAGCAAATAACTCTCATTTCATTCCCATTCCACACTTAGAAAATTTCAGAACAGCAAGGGCCTTCAATCGTTCTATGCCAAGAGGTAAGCTTTGGCTTAAATTTCTCCAACTTCTTACAAGATTTTCACCTGCACTGATGCAAACATTCACTTCAGTTGCAGTTTCAACCCATTAATACCGTAAGAAATCGAAAAGAAAGCAAGAGGGAACATTCATTCATTGCTCTGCCAATCTTTAAGTTCAACCATTCCAGTTCATTAAACTCAGCAACAAATCACCAACCAATCAGTTCGAACATTCAAGGTATTATACTATCTCGAATTTCAATCCAATCAAGCATTCATGTCAACATGTTTAAGCTATGGCATTACAACTATGTCGATTCATTCACTGTTACTTACGCCTTAGAACGACAAACCATGAGTATTCTGCCCTTAACAACTAGATATTGAAGTAGAAGAAGAATGAGATTAGATAACTTAGCTTTAAGAAATAGGGCCGGCTGCCTGTTCGGTCGAGCCGACACAACGACGACGGCGGCAGCTCCTGCTGCCTCGGCGGAAATCGGGTGACAGCAGCAGCAGCATCGCGAATGGAGCAACGGCACTGAACCTCGCCGGTCATCCAGTCGCAACGGCGGCAGATTTTGACGACAAGGAAGGCTAGGGCTCGGTTTCGAGGAATGAGAATTAGGGCTCGGATCTTGGGGCGACCTCCCCTGATTTTGAGAGACGACAACAGAGGTAATTTTTGGACGCAACGGTGCGACGGGCGAGACCGGAATACGGCAGCGTCGCCGGCGATTTCAGGTGAGAAAGGGGGGGGGCTGACAGGTCGAGTCTTATTTTAGAGAATTAGGGCTCGATGACGCTGTTGGCTGATATGGTAAACTGAGGAGGAAGTGAGACGAGGGGAGAAGGTTGGTTTGGCCGTCGACCTCGCCGGATTTTGAAGCCGCGCCGGCGAACCCCTCCATGAAGAGAAACCGAGACTGATTATTGAGAAGGAGGGGCCGACTATTTTCGATGATAAGGAGAGAGAAGCGGGTGCGACCACGCCGGGCCTAGGCTCGGTGGCAGCCGACGCCGGTCGGAGCCCCTCGGCGGAGAGAAACCGCGACTGATCTTAAGAGAAGGGGAGTGCTCGACTGTTGAGAGAGGGGAGAGAGGCGACTGATTTGAGGATGAAAGAGAGAGAGAAATTCATTGGGCTTTTATTTTTCCTTGGGCCGAAACTTGGGCCTTTTAAATTTTCGAAATGGGCTGCAAATCTTTTTGAATTGCCTTGCATATTTAATTGATGATAGGCCGATTTTAATTAAGTTGGGCCAAATTTGTGGGCTTTATTTATTTTAATTGTTTTGGGCTCTCTTTATAATTCATAAATTGGGCCGATTTTAATTACTGTATGGGCCTCTAATTTTAATTTAAGTTGGGCCTAATTTATTTTATTCTACAATTGGGCCTTCGATTTTTAATTCTTTTGGAGCTTGATTTTATATTATTTGGGCTTCCATATAGTAAATTCGAACTGGGCCATTTCCTTATGAAATTTGGGTCGAATTATTTTTAAAGTTTAGGCTTCAATTGTTTTAAAAGAATAGGGCTGAGATATAGTTATTAATGGACTATTATTCCAAATCCCAATTATATTGTTTGGGCTCGAATTGTTTTAATTGTTTTGGGCCAAAGACTTTTAAGATGGGCTTTAATTCTTTTAAAAGATTGGGCTTGAATTAATTTAAGAAATTGGGCTTTGTCTTTTAATTCTTTGGGCTGCTGTACCATATCAACTGGGCCGAGTTTAAGCTCAGAATAATTCATTCTATTCTTGGGCTAATTTTAAATTTTTGGACTAAAATTTTATTTAGTTGGGTCTTACATGATTTATTTAATTGAGCCCAATTATTCATTATTTAATCATTTGGGCCAAGAATTATTTAATTACTAAACCAATGAGTTATTTCAATTGGACCTTTCATTTTAGCTATCCAGGCCCATTTCTGTTTAATTAATTATTGGGCTACCTTATGTTGAGCCTTTTAATTATTCGAACTCATAACATTTCAAATTCTCATTATTAAGCCCGGTTAATTATGAGTTTATAAAACGAATAAGCTGAAATATTTAATTATTTTCTATCGACTACGAGGAGTGGGATTTATTTAATTGGCGGATTAGAACACCTGAAGCGAGCGGATTATTTTAGTTAATTACTTAACCACGCAAGATGAAACCTAGTTGGTATTTATTTGATCCGATAGTGAGGATTAATAGTAGTAATTCTTTAATATCATCTCGGAGTAATAAATCATGCATAAAGATCATGCATAATTAATTCTGTATTCTCATTATTTGAGGATTTTACTCGAGCAATATCTTATTTATATTCTCGTAATAAAGGTCAAGCACGAGATTAATAATCAGTCAAGGAGCTACTGTACCACAAAAAGTTTCTAACAGGTGGGCATTACTTTCATATATATCAAATGAGTTTAAATGTTACGTTCAAGCAAGTTATTTCATGACTAAATTAATTGAAGTTATTTCAAATATTGTCTTGCCATAAAATGTTTAAATTTCAGTATGATATCTATCTGATGTGACTTTAATCATGTAATCGAATTCGGGTCTTGAGCAGTTGATAGCTATCCTGCCAGGGCTAGTGTACACCAGTGACCGTGAGTCATCTAGCGGGTTGGCCGGTCAAGTGACCGTGAGAGGTGGCCACCTCTCCGGCACAAAGTTCCAGATATGATAGATTACAAGAGAACTTAGTACTGCAGACGAACTTTAAGAATCACAAATGAATTTAGTAAGCTTGGGCCTTTTAGCGAAAAACTCCCTTGCTGTACTGTTTATGATGGCATGACAATTTACAGTTTTGAAGCATGTATTTTTATAATTAGGCATACGTGTCCCACTGAGTACTTTTGTACTCAAGCCCTGCATATATTTCTAAATGTGCAGGTTGAGCAGCTGCCGATGGTGATGAAGTGACGAGCGGGATTCTTTTGTCTTATTATGTATTAATGAACTCTAGGGTTACATGTCTTCATACATGTAATCAGAACCTTATTCCGCTGCGTACTCAGAAGTTTTATGTTATTTTGAATAAGTCAGAGATATCTGAACTTACTAGTTATTTGAGTCTATACGACTAAACTTCTGTTATATGATAAATATCCCTTTAATTAAATGATGAAATGTGATCCTTCCTTGTTTGATTATCCCCTTTCTACCCCGCTTCTAATATCCCTCCATTAGTCACGGTTTCCCCGGCTTAATTATCCTTAATTAGGGCCGGTCGTGACAGAGTGGTATCAGAGCAGTTCATTTGCTCTGAACCCTAGAGTTAATAAATTTTTCTAGTATGATCACTAGTATGAAAGAGTCAGTCGGCAAAAACTCAGCACTTCATCACATCGCTATGCTCAACAGAAAGGAATGCAACAGAAAGTTGTGAATGTTGAAGTTTATATTTCGCCTTGATGCAGATGTTGATTTTACTTATGCCTTTTTATGGAGATGTTACTCAATGAACTTAGATGCGCTAAGGATGCATGATCACTGTTATGAACACAACAATAGAAGGAATTTAGCAAGAACATTTTTGCTTTTCTCTGTAAATTGAGGCGATGAGTAAGTTACAAAGTTAGTGAACCAGACGAGAAATCAACAAACAAAATACAATGGGGAGTAAAGAAAAGTGTCACACACGAGATAGTGACACGGGCATAGATCTTCGTTCGGATTATTCACGCGAGGCGGATACCGAATCAACTATTGCCTTAATCAGAGTATGGTGGGAACACTTTTCATAATAATAAGAATACCCTACATAGTTTGGAAACTGCAACATAGCGGAGTTATCTCTTTTCAAAAACCTAGTTAGTACTAGTTGCAGCATATTTAAGACTTCACGAATTATATTCGAGTCTAGTGATAGGCTATTATGATTATAATACCGTGGTTTGAATTTCGAGACCTCAAGTAGAATTATTACCTTACTGATATAGATATGTTTGAACCCTACTGTTTTTGCCACCTATTTTGATATTCGTGAGTTTGATTATGCGACCTTCATGTATAGATGGCGAGGATGCGCTTTACCAGACGACGGCCGTTGCGTCGAGATGCTAGTCCGGATGCTATCAGGAACTCATATTTTACTTATCGCCAATGCCACGGTGATGACTTAGGCCAATTCTTGGCCGGCTTCCATCGACACTGGGTCGCTGCAAGAGACCATGGGATATCGGACTATGACGGAATGGAGCGGCTAATGGATTTGCTGCCATCAGAATGGCAAGGATGGGCGAGGATGATTTCCGCTCACTACATCACTCGTTCTGGCAGGTCCTATGATTTGCATTATGACTTCTCTGGATTTACTGCTGAGATCCAGGCACAATTCACTCGTTGGGGAAATGCTCCTCGAGGGCCGTATATACGTCCGGGAGACCTTGCTCGAGTCGGAGTACCTTCGCCCGACGAACTACTGGACCCACTTCCGGAGCCGACTCCACCAGCAGCCCCTATCTTAAGACAACCCAGGAGGCACGACGCTGAGGCAGGCCCCTCTAGGCCTCAAGCCTACAGAGATTTTCCACCTGGCACGGGTTCAGTGCCATTAGTCTGTGAGCCACCATTGTCATCGAGGCAGTTGAGCAAGGCAGAGATAGCAGCCGCTATGGCCGACGTTGACAGAGTCTTAGCCGATACCATTGATTTCCTCAATAAGGGAAAAGCCCCGGCCATGGACGACCGCCCAACTCTTCGAGTCACCTTGAAGATGATTCGCTCAGCCATCATTGGCCAGGCAGCAGGTGAAGGAAGGGGTGAGTCGCACCCATCTGGCGGAGAAACAGATGAGGACCCAGAGGAAGATCCGGAAGAGGATCCAGAGGAAGACAGCCATGCCCCGACCCAGGAATCTTGTACCCGATCTTCTTAGACCGGTTTATATATATATATCTAATAGGATGATATTTAAATATCCCAGAAACATAGATTGTTCTGATGCTTTTGTATGCCATGTGTCGGCATAGACTTTTGACTAGTATTAGGACGGAGACGCGAAACCTTGGGACGTTCCGTGACTGAGTAGTTTTTGTAATGGCTCACTAGGTAGCCAGTTCATCATGTGTGGTACTTAGATAGATCTTTGAATCTAGATTTTATGATGATGTAAAGTCCTCATTGAGGCAATTTTCCCTATGTTATATATGGTGATCTTATTGGTTTTTCGCAACAAGTCGTTCCGCTATGTTTTATTTATATATTCGCTTAAGTTTTAGCAGGAGCAGAACTCGATGAGTTAAAGAGTAACTATAGAAATGATAGTATGTCCTTATTGCATTTTAATGCGCTGACAACTTATGTTTTGACCTAATAGAATGCCGCCAAAACGAGGACGACCAAGAGGAGGGGGCAGGATTCCCCGAAATGAAAGAAGAGACCCAGAAACAGTGCCAGAACCAGAACCCGAAATAGTTCAACCACCTGTTCAGCCAGAACGACGGATTGAAGAATTATTTTTGCGACAGAACCCACCTACTTTCAACGGGACAGGAGACCCGGCAGAAGCTGAAACTTGGGTTCGCGCTATTGAGCGCATTTTCAACTTCCTGCGTTGCACCGACCAAGAACGCCTGACTTGTATGTCCTTTCAGTTGACTGGGTCAGCTGATTTCTGGTGGGAAGCAAGGATGAAAACGATGACAGCAGAGCAGTTAGAAAATCCTGACCTTGGGAACAATTCAAAGCCGGTATATATGACAAGTATATACCCAAGAGCTACCGCAAGAAAAAGGAAGCTGAATTTTACAATCTGAAACAAGGGAAGATGTCGGTAACTCAATACGACAGGATGTTCTGCGATATGTCTAGATATGCACCGGAACAAGTTGACACAGATGAGAAGATGGCTGAAAAGTTTTGTGCCGGTCTGAGGCACGAAATTAGGATGGCTTTGGCAAGCCACGGAGGATTGTCTTACACTGAGTCGCTCAGCCGAGCATTAGACATTGAAGCAGCCATGCCAGGAGAAAGACCTGCAACTGTACCTACGCCAGCACCTTCACATGATCAAAATCATAATCAGAATTTTAAAGGAAAAAGGAGATGGGACAACAGTAACCCGAACCAAGGCGAGAAGAAGCCATGGCAGGGACGGGTTTTCCAGTCACAGGGCTATGGAGGTCAGAGTGCACCGAAACAGATGGAAAATAACCAACAGAGGGCCCCACATTGCCCCAAATGTAACAAAAATCATGTGGGAATCTGTAAGGCCGGCAGTGATAGTTGCTATATCTGTAACCAGAAGGGGCACTATGCAAACCGGTGCCCGAATAAACAACATGGAACGGGTTCAAGGCCAAACCCACCTATCCAGGCTCCGCATCTTCGAGCAATTCAAGCTTTGCCCCAACCATACCCTAGGCAGCAACCACAGTATCAGCAGCCACAGCAGCACCAACAGCTACAGTACCAACCACAACCTCAACAACCATATCAGCAACAGGCCCGCCAACAACAGCAGCGACAACAGAAACAACATGAAAAACCTCGTCATGCTAGAGCCTATGCTATGAGGCAGAAGCAGCCCGAGAACAACCAGGGAAACCTGGCAGGTATGGGCATGCTATTCAATACTCCTGTTGTACTTCTATTTGATACGGGCGCATCGCATACTTTCGTTTCAAGTACATGTGTTGACACATTAAAACTTAAAATGGAAAGAGCTGACCAGGAGTTGAGTATATCATCACCTATAGGAGGGATGACGACAGTAGATCATGTGTGCTTGAACCTAGAACTGAACATAGGGTCACACAAGATTGTAGTGAACAACTCGTATGTTATTCCAATGGGAGATGTGGACATAATCCTAGGAATGGACTGGCTAGCCGAGAACTATGCCACCATCCTTTGTAACGAAAGACGGATATCGTTTCGATCCCCAGGAAGGGAGCCGTCACATTTCCACGGAATTAGTATGGGAAGAAGAAAGATGATCATCTCCGCCCTGCAAGCAA
Source organism: Salvia miltiorrhiza (assembly GCF_028751815.1). NCBI lineage: Eukaryota > Viridiplantae > Streptophyta > Magnoliopsida > Lamiales > Lamiaceae > Salvia > Salvia miltiorrhiza. Next base: position 11,857,657 of record NC_080392.1, on the reverse strand, counting down.
TGAAAATGATGAAGAAGGGATACCCAGCTTACCTCGTATACTTGCACGGAGAACTGGGTACTGAAAAGAGTATAGAAGATGTAGCAATTGTACTGGGACTTTTCAGATGTATTTCCAGAGATTCTGCCAGGGCCACCACCGGACAGACCAATTGAGTTTACCATTGATTTGGAGCCCGGGGCAGCTCCCATTTCGAAGGCACCATACCGGATGGCTCCTAAAGAGTTGGAAGAACTCAAGATACAACTGCAAGAACTTTTGGAATCTTGGATTCATTAGGCCAAGTGTATCACCTTGGGGTGCACCCTGTACTTTTCGTGAAGAAAAAGGAATGGCACATTGAGAATGTGCATAGACTATAGAGAACTGAACAAAGTGACACTGAAGAACAAATATCCTTTACCAAGGATAGATGACCTCTTCGACCAGCTCAAGGGAGCAAGCGTGTTCTCGAAGATTGATTTGCGGTCTGGTTATCACCAGCTGAAGATTCGACCAGAAGACGTACCTAAGACGGCAGTTTCGAACTAGGTATGGCCACTACGAATTTGTAGTTGTGCCAGTTCGGGCTAACTAATGCGCCAGCCGTGTTCATGGACCTCATGAATCGAGTGTTCCATCCGTACTTAGACAAATTTGTCTTGGTATTCATAGATGACATCCTGATCTACTCGAAGAACGAGAAAGACCATGAGGAACATCTGAGAATTGTCCTAGAAACGTTGAGGACGGAGCGCCTTTATGCCAAATTCAGCAAGTGCGAGTTTTGGCTCAGCGAAGTCACATTTTTAGGACATATTGTGTCGTCAGAAGGGATTAAAGTGGACCCTGAGAAAGTGCAAGCAGTGCGCGAATGGAGACCACCTACTAACCCTAATGAGATAAGAAGTTTCTTAGGATTGGCAGGTTACTACCGAAGGTTCATAGAGGGATTTTCCAAAATCGCAAGGCCAATGATGCAACTACTCAGGAAGGGGGTAAAATTTTCTTGGACAGATGAGTGCGAGAAGAGCTTCCAAGAACTCAAGGAAAAGTTAACTACGGCACCAGTGTTAGCCGTTCCAACAGCTGACAAGGAATACGTGATCTACACAGACGCGTCCAAAAATGGACTTGGTTGCGTGCTGATGCAAGAAGGAAGAGTGATAGCATATGCGTCACGACAGCTTAGGCCACATGAACTGAATTACCCGACTCATGATCTGGAGTTAGCTGCAGTGGTGCATGCGCTGAAGATTTGGAGGCACCACCTATATGGAGTTAGGTGTGAAATATTCACAGATCATAAAAGCCTGAAATACTTTTTCGAGCAAAAGGACCTCAACATGAGACAGAGGAGATGGCTCGAACTAGTGAAAGACTATGACTGTGGTATTAACTACCACCCAGGCAAGGCCAACGTAGTGGCTGATGCATTGAGTCGTAAGACCCAATCTAAATTGGGAGCTCTCATCACTCGAGAGACGGTGCTCATAAGGGAATTTAGTAAAATGAGCATAGAAGTGGTTAAACCACCAGGGACGATAGCAAGCGTTGTGGCAACAGTACCTAACTTGAGGAAGATGATCGTAGAAGCACAAAGAAAAGACGGGAAGATGGAAAAACTACGGGAAGCAGTAAGAAAAGGAGGCGTCAAGAATTATCAAGAAGCATCAGATAATGTTATCCTCTTTGAAGGAAGAATATGCATCCCCCACGATGATGAGCTTAAGGATAAAATCATGAGTGAGGCTCACGATACCCCTTATACTGCCCACCCAGGCAGTACTAAGATGTATCAGGACCTAAAGAAACACTTTTGGTGGGAAGGAATGAAGAGAGACATAGCGTCATTTGTGGAGAAATGCCTAGCATGCCAACAGGTGAAGGCCTTACATCAAAGGCCATATGGAAAACTACAACCGTTGGAAATCCCAGAATGGAAGTGGGAGCACATAGCAATGGATTTTGTGACCAGTTTGCCCAAAACAAAGAAAGGAAACACTGCCATTTGGGTAATAGTGGATCGACTCACAAAATGTGCTCATTTTATACCAATACCGATCACACATGGGTCAGACAAGCTAGCTCAGTTGTATGTTCGAGAGATTGTACGTTTACACGGTGTACCCGTGTCGATCACTTCAGACCGAGACTCAAAATTTACTTCTAGATTTTGGATGAGCTTACAGAAGGAGTTAGGCACGAGGTTAAATTTCAGCACCGCCTTCCACCCGCAGACAGATGGGCAGTCTGAAAGGACAATTCAGACCCTCGAAGATATGTTGAGAACAGTGGTCCTAGACAGGGGTGGAAGTTGGGAAGCAGTGCTGCCGTTGATTGAATTTGCCTATAATAACAGTTATCAGGCGACTATCGATATGGCACCATATGAGGCATTGTATGGAAGAAAATGTAGATCACCACTTTATTGGGATGAAGTGGGTGAGAGAAAAGTTTTAGGACCAGACATGGTAAATGAGATGGTTGAGATAGTCCGCCAAATCAGAGGGCGAATAAAGGAGGCGCAAGATAGACAGAAATCTTACGCTGATGCACGCCGAACCGAATTACAGTTTGAATTAGGAGACAAAGTCTTCCTAAAAGTATCTCCTACCAAGGGGATAACTAGGTTTGGTGTCAAGGGAAAACTTAGGCCCCGATTCGTAGGACCTTATGAGATTTTGGAAAGAATAGGCCCAGTAGCCTATAGGTTGGCATTACCGCCAAGTTTTGGAAACGTTCACAATGTTTTCCACGTATCACAACTCAGAAAATACGTTTTCGATCCAAAGCACATAATCCACCAAGAAGAGATGATCCTTTGCCCAGACTTGAGTTATGAAGAGAGACCAGAGGCCATTCTAGATCGAAAAGTACAACAACTCAGGAATAAGGCAATCACATCAGTGAAAGTCTTATGGAAACACCACGGACAAGAGGAAGCCACGTGGGAGCTTGAAGACAAAATGAAGGATAAATACCCCGAACTGTTTTAGAAGAAATATGCAAATTTCGGGACGAAATTTTTGTTAAGAGGGGTAGTATGTAGTGACCCGCTCTTTTATAAATATTAAATCCAGTAATGAGTGTTTATTTATGTTCATCAGTGAATGAAAACGGTTATTATTCTGATATGAATTCAGCTTATGATCCTGAATTTATATTGTTTAAGCAGTTAATGATATTATTTCAGAGTTATAACTGACTTAGCAAAGTCACGTTATTTATTTAAGCGAGATGGAATTAGAATTTATTTTTACTCAAGTCGTGGATTATTTCCGACTCGTGAGTTAATTAAATCTGCGGATTTAATTTATATATCAAGACAACGAACAAATTAAATCTACGGATTTAATTTAGATTCATTTTATAACTTATCGATTTTAGCGAGATATCACATGTCGAAATCGAGATTTATTTAAATAAACAGTACAAGCAAATATGAGCACGTGATTCACTTTACAGTTACAGAATCACCGAGTCAGAGAAAATACATCAATAATTCTCCTCTACAATTTTTTTTCCTTTCTTTTTCTTCTCTTTTTCTTTCCATTAAACTTTGTTCCCACACCACTATCATTATGTTTTTTTTCTTTTTCCCCCACCACTACACTCAAGTGTGCATTCCACACCCAACAACTTCCTTTTGATCCAGACTTCAGAAGCAAATAACTCTCATTTCATTCCCATTCCACACTTAGAAAATTTCAGAACAGCAAGGGCCTTCAATCGTTCTATGCCAAGAGGTAAGCTTTGGCTTAAATTTCTCCAACTTCTTACAAGATTTTCACCTGCACTGATGCAAACATTCACTTCAGTTGCAGTTTCAACCCATTAATACCGTAAGAAATCGAAAAGAAAGCAAGAGGGAACATTCATTCATTGCTCTGCCAATCTTTAAGTTCAACCATTCCAGTTCATTAAACTCAGCAACAAATCACCAACCAATCAGTTCGAACATTCAAGGTATTATACTATCTCGAATTTCAATCCAATCAAGCATTCATGTCAACATGTTTAAGCTATGGCATTACAACTATGTCGATTCATTCACTGTTACTTACGCCTTAGAACGACAAACCATGAGTATTCTGCCCTTAACAACTAGATATTGAAGTAGAAGAAGAATGAGATTAGATAACTTAGCTTTAAGAAATAGGGCCGGCTGCCTGTTCGGTCGAGCCGACACAACGACGACGGCGGCAGCTCCTGCTGCCTCGGCGGAAATCGGGTGACAGCAGCAGCAGCATCGCGAATGGAGCAACGGCACTGAACCTCGCCGGTCATCCAGTCGCAACGGCGGCAGATTTTGACGACAAGGAAGGCTAGGGCTCGGTTTCGAGGAATGAGAATTAGGGCTCGGATCTTGGGGCGACCTCCCCTGATTTTGAGAGACGACAACAGAGGTAATTTTTGGACGCAACGGTGCGACGGGCGAGACCGGAATACGGCAGCGTCGCCGGCGATTTCAGGTGAGAAAGGGGGGGGGCTGACAGGTCGAGTCTTATTTTAGAGAATTAGGGCTCGATGACGCTGTTGGCTGATATGGTAAACTGAGGAGGAAGTGAGACGAGGGGAGAGGTTGGTTTGGCCGTCGACCTCGCCGGATTTTGAAGCCGCGCCGGCGAACCCCTCCATGAAGAGAAACCGAGACTGATTATTGAGAAGGAGGGGCCGACTATTTTCGATGATAAGGAGAGAGAAGCGGGTGCGACCACGCCGGGCCTAGGCTCGGTGGCAGCCGACGCCGGTCGGAGCCCCTCGGCGGAGAGAAACCGCGACTGATCTTAAGAGAAGGGGAGTGCTCGACTGTTGAGAGAGGGGAGAGAGGCGACTGATTTGAGGATGAAAGAGAGAGAGAAATTCATTGGGCTTTTATTTTTCCTTGGGCCGAAACTTGGGCCTTTTAAATTTTCGAAATGGGCTGCAAATCTTTTTGAATTGCCTTGCATATTTAATTGATGATAGGCCGATTTTAATTAAGTTGGGCCAAATTTGTGGGCTTTATTTATTTTAATTGTTTTGGGCTCTCTTTATAATTCATAAATTGGGCCGATTTTAATTACTGTATGGGCCTCTAATTTTAATTTAAGTTGGGCCTAATTTATTTTATTCTACAATTGGGCCTTCGATTTTTAATTCTTTTGGAGCTTGATTTTATATTATTTGGGCTTCCATATAGTAAATTCGAACTGGGCCATTTCCTTATGAAATTTGGGTCGAATTATTTTTAAAGTTTAGGCTTCAATTGTTTTAAAAGAATAGGGCTGAGATATAGTTATTAATGGACTATTATTCCAAATCCCAATTATATTGTTTGGGCTCGAATTGTTTTAATTGTTTTGGGCCAAAGACTTTTAAGATGGGCTTTAATTCTTTTAAAAGATTGGGCTTGAATTAATTTAAGAAATTGGGCTTTGTCTTTTAATTCTTTGGGCTGCTGTACCATATCAACTGGGCCGAGTTTAAGCTCAGAATAATTCATTCTATTCTTGGGCTAATTTTAAATTTTTGGACTAAAATTTTATTTAGTTGGGTCTTACATGATTTATTTAATTGAGCCCAATTATTCATTATTTAATCATTTGGGCCAAGAATTATTTAATTACTAAACCAATGAGTTATTTCAATTGGACCTTTCATTTTAGCTATCCAGGCCCATTTCTGTTTAATTAATTATTGGGCTACCTTATGTTGAGCCTTTTAATTATTCGAACTCATAACATTTCAAATTCTCATTATTAAGCCCGGTTAATTATGAGTTTATAAAACGAATAAGCTGAAATATTTAATTATTTTCTATCGACTACGAGGAGTGGGATTTATTTAATTGGCGGATTAGAACACCTGAAGCGAGCGGATTATTTTAGTTAATTACTTAACCACGCAAGATGAAACCTAGTTGGTATTTATTTGATCCGATAGTGAGGATTAATAGTAGTAATTCTTTAATATCATCTCGGAGTAATAAATCATGCATAAAGATCATGCATAATTAATTCTGTATTCTCATTATTTGAGGATTTTACTCGAGCAATATCTTATTTATATTCTCGTAATAAAGGTCAAGCACGAGATTAATAATCAGTCAAGGAGCTACTGTACCACAAAAAGTTTCTAACAGGTGGGCATTACTTTCATATATATCAAATGAGTTTAAATGTTACGTTCAAGCAAGTTATTTCATGACTAAATTAATTGAAGTTATTTCAAATATTGTCTTGCCATAAAATGTTTAAATTTCAGTATGATATCTATCTGATGTGACTTTAATCATGTAATCGAATTCGGGTCTTGAGCAGTTGATAGCTATCCTGCCAGGGCTAGTGTACACCAGTGACCGTGAGTCATCTAGCGGGTTGGCCGGTCAAGTGACCGTGAGAGGTGGCCACCTCTCCGGCACAAAGTTCCAGATATGATAGATTACAAGAGAACTTAGTCTGCAGACGAACTTTAAGAATCACAAATGAATTTAGTAAGCTTGGGCCTTTTAGCGAAAAACTCCCTTGCTGTACTGTTTATGATGGCATGACAATTTACAGTTTTGAAGCATGTATTTTTATAATTAGGCATACGTGTCCACTGGGTACTTTTGTACTCAAGCCCTGCATATATTTCTAAATGTGCAGGTTGAGCAGCTGCCGATGGTGATGAAGTGACGAGCGGGATTCTTTTGTCTTATTATGTATTAATGAACTCTAGGGTTACATGTCTTCATACATGTAATCAGAACCTTATTCCGCTGCGTACTCAGAAGTTTTATGTTATTTTGAATAAGTCAGAGATATCTGAACTTACTAGTTATTTGAGTCTATACGACTAAACTTCTGTTATATGATAAATATCCCTTTAATTAAATGATGAAATGTGATCCTTCCTTGTTTGATTATCCCCTTTCTACCCCGCTTCTAATATCCCTCCATTAGTCACGGTTTCCCCGGCTTAATTATCCTTAATTAGGGCCGGTCGTGACAAGAACGAAGTGAAATAGTTTGAGTCAGAGGCACTAATATATAGGAAGAAAATGAATTTGCTAAATCACTCACAGCTCGGGAGATGAATATTTGGGTATGACGAGTCATACTTGGTTTGATCATCGGACTGATGAAAATGAAACTGCTCATCAATAATATATAGAGTGATTATACTTATTTAGTCGTTTATATTTTGTCGTATGTTGTTTACTATATGTCATATTAATACTCCCAACGTCCCACTTCAAATGATCCAATATCTATTTTTGGGTTGTCCCATTTCAATGACCCAATCTAAAATTAGAAATAAAATAAAATTATGAATTTAACACTATTTTTTGGGTTGTCCTATCACCACTTTACACCTTTATCACATATTTCTTGATCTTCGCGCCCAATTTTTTTGGGTCATTTGAAGTAGGACGGAGGGAGTAGTATGTTTGGTGAAATACATTAAAATATCTATAAAATATTACGTATACCACATCCGCAGTGGTATATAGAATTCCTCAAATCAGTAATATTTTCAGGATTTTATTTTATAAAGGGCCGTGTGTTTCGTATTACTTTCTATCAAATAAGATATTATAGTGTCATAGACTCATAGGTATATTATATACACCCTAATCACTCGCAGTTATCGTAAAAAGACAATTATACTAAATAGTAAAAATAATTTCGGTAATTTTCCTATAAAAGCGTTCGTAACATTAATGCAAGAAATTAAAACATTTTTGTTTTATTTCATTCTTTTAGTAGGGAAAGGTTGATCTTGTGAATTGAATCCTTAACTTCACTTTATAAAAAAGAGTCTTGTATTGTTTGAATGTTCTCAAAGGGATATTATAATGTTTTCTTAATAAATTAAACAATTATTGTATTACAATTTAAAGTTCTAAACACTATGACATTTTTGAGAAGAAGTGTTTGTCGAGAACTTTTTTGTATATTTTCCTAATATCTAATTTTGTATTCCGTACAAACATTGGCATTTCTCTAATTTACATATGATTGTGTGTTTTCGGTAAAATTATAGTTGTTTAGACAACAGAATGCACCCTCCATCGTATAAAAATTATTATAGATGGGAGGAGGTGAGTTTTAATAATTTTAGTTGAGTGTATTGTGAATGGAGAAAACAATTCACTTTAAACGGGGTGTTAAATTAGATTCAGGGACCCATCTTAATAATAAGTTGACATATTAAGCGTAATATGTGTCAATTTGTTATGGTGTAATGTTTATAAATAAAATATGACTATTTTTTTGTAAATGTTCTCAATTAAAATTTATAAGAGGACGATGGAAGTATAAATTATAGTACAATGATTTGTTAAAAATACAATTTTTGTGGTACAATAACATCAATAACACTGATATAGAAATGGAGAAGATATGCGATTGTTTACAAAGAAGAAGAAGAAGATATGCGACTACAAAAGAAACAATTAAAAAGAACAAATCAGCTATCAAATCAAGGAAATGTCTCTTTTGACTAGACAAAACATTTCATGACGGGTGCTCATGTTTAGGGGTATAGTATGATAATTAAATATGATTATTTTTCGCACAAATATGATAATTTTTAAAATTATAAATAATGGTCGTGAACCATCATGTATTCTAATATACATGACGATTTGTAGCCAACATGCACATAACTACAACCATCATGTATTATGTTATATATGACCGTTAAGAAGTGTTATGTATAAATAATAACCATCATGTATTTTAGCATACATAATGGCTACGAAGTGTTAAGTATAAATATAAAATTGTCATGTATTCTATCATACATGACATGTTTAAATCATCATCTATGGCAATAGGTATACAATAAACTAATATATGTGCTTCTTCATGTTCATACACGAGGTTTTTATAAACTAATAAAATATTTTCATAGTGGATGTATTTGTCATATTTTAAAATTATGTGTACAATGTTCATACATGATGGTTCGAATTTAAAATATTTATAATAAATTATTAAAATCCCAAAAATCGTCAATTTTGGGTGGTTAACCGTTGATTAATTGCTCAAAATTAGGGGTGAGAATCGAGTCAGGTTCGGCCGCCCTACCTGAAAAAATTGGGTACCCAAACTAAAAAATTGATCGAAAATGCTACCCGGTACCGAATTCGATTATGAAATCGTGTACCCTACCCAAAATTATCCAACCTAATTGAATTTGTATTTTGGCTGTCAAAAATTGAATTAATTGAGTATTTAAATTACCGATTTGGGTGAACCGGGTATTCGAATATTTGAGCTACCTGATTTAAAAAATATATATATTTTATTATCTTTAGCCCGATGCCCAATCAGGAAGAAAGACTAACTCTTTAGCGCATCAGTGCAATTCATAGGCGACACACACTGCTTCACTATGACCATACCATACAATGATATATTTAGCTCTCGCATGTTGATGTTGCTCAACAATGGGAAAGTAGAGTTTTGACAGATAATATTGTACCACAAATCTTAACTGCATTTGTGGCTAATTTCAAAAGGGTAGGGAATTGTTTCCATATTTCTCTTGACAACCATGTTTCAACAAAGATATTGCTAGAGTCGTAGTTATGCACAAGTTCAACAATGAAAACATATAAACTAATAAGCTGCACAACCTCATTAATTTCTTCCTTTTGGCCTACTGAAGCTCAACCAATTAACACCAACACTACACAAAATTATACTCCCTTCATCCACAAAATGTTATCCTAAGGGAGACAGGCACAAGTTTTAAGAAAATTTGTGTTGTTGATTTATTGAGTGAAGAGAGGTGCCCACAAATAAAAAAGGAGAAAAGTTAATTAAGTTAGTGAGTGGAGAAAAAGATCCACAAATTACTACTAAAATAGATTATGACAATTTTTTATGAATAAACCACAATGACAAATTAGAATAATATTTCTTGGACGGAGGGCGTACGAAACAAAATCACATTGAGTAGTGATTTTAGATTTGTAATTGACAACTATTTGCAATTGGAGAATAGAAAAAAGAATGTAGAAACATAAGTGACAGATATATGAAGCATAAATTCACACAAAAAATATGATTACTTTAACAACTATTTGATATCCTATTCAACTATTTCAAAATTAATCGGGTACTTCAAATATACCCGATACCCACATAGTTTATCCCTTAATACCCGATTCCGACTTGATATCCTAATTTTTCAGGTACCAGGTACCCAATACCTGGTTGAATATTGAATCGAATGGGGTATACCCGATGCCCTAGCTCTCACCGCTGCCCAAAACTCTTATCTGTCATTGCCTGCACATCTACTAAATCTATAAAAGCGATGATTCGGATCCAACGATGATCTAACGATTAACCACCAATATGAGTTCAATGTTTTTATACCCTTACTACCAGCAGTTCCAATTTCAGACCGATTACCAATGATCGAAGGTTTGATTTAGGGTTCGAATTAATTCGAGCAACACTACAATAACTGATACTCCCTCCGTCGCACTTCAATTGACACTTTTACTTTGGGCACGGAGATTAAGAATAAATGGTTGAGTGTGTAAAGTGGGTGATGACCATTTATTTAATGTGTGTAGAGAAGGTAGAGATCACATACTATTTTTGAAAAGTGCCAATTGAAGTGGGACAAACAAAAAATGCAAGTGTGCCAATTGAAGTGGGACAGATGGAGTATTTATCTTCAAAAATAGTAAGTTTCTCTAGAAAAAATAAAAAGTGTAAATAATTTATTCCCAAATTGGTAGATCCGGATCCAGCTATGATTTGATATGGAGCACGAACTGACGACCCGTTATTAGGTAGCCCGGGTAATCGGGCGGGGTTTCTTTGCTTTCAAAATCGCTCAACTCTTTCCTTTTCCCCACACACTACAAACCAGTTTTATCCATTTTGAATTCATCATTGTTGTTTCTAAACTATACATGATTATGTTTTCGAATACGTACAAAAAACATACTATTTAATCCACTCTACTTCAAAGATTATTGGCAGAAATTTGTGCTTGAATTCATCTTCGCCGGCATTGTTAGATACGTCGTCGATTGTTCAATCGAATCAATTTTCAAAGGATCTGCATAGTTAAAGTGTGTTTACTGTTCGATTAGGGCTGCGCAAAGTTCAATTGGATGAAGATCTACTGCGCTCCACTGCCAGAACCCTAGGCTATTAACGGAAACAATGCAGAGCTCGTCGGGATCGGCGGCGCAACCTGAGGCTATCCTGGAATGGCTCCAGAAAGAAATGGGGTACAGGCCTCTCGGCCCGTACGCTTCTTCCGCCAAAGCGGCGGTGCCCACGGCGGATTCGCTCCGCAAGATTTGCCGCGGGAACATGATTCCCGTGTGGAATTTCTTGCTGAAAAGGGTGAAGTCGGAGAAGACGGTGGAGAATATTAGGAGGAATATTCTCGTCCACGGCGCGGATGACGGTGATAAGGGACGGAGGAGGGAAAAATTGGGAGCTGGGAAAGGGGAGAGTGGGGGTGGCAGTAGTAGGGAGATGGCATTGCAGGAGAGGGAGTTGGCGGAGAAGGAAGTGGAGAGGTTGAGGCAGATTGTGAGGAGGCAGCGCAAGGAGCTCAAGGCCAGGATGATTGAGGTCTCGAGGGAAGAGGCTGAGCGCAGACGGATGCTCGACGAGCGCTCGAATTACAGGTTTCTTCCTATTCCGATCCATTAAAAGTTTTAGCTTTTAGGTATTAGTAAGGTTTTGTGATTTGTTTTTGTTTGACTGCCCTTAGGAATTTATGTGACAATATCATGTGGATGGAGTTTCTTATTGATGTTTTCACTGTGAATGTGGGGAACTTGTGCTGAGAAAATCTGTGGAGATGGGTTTAAATAAATTGGAGTGTGCGGAAAGTTCATTCTGTTACAGAGGATACTTTCATGCTTGAGCTGAAGGTTATCTCTATTCGTAGTGTTTAGCCCCAAAGATCATTTCATTCAAAAGTTCTTGGTTTGGCTCCAAAGTAGCTATCCATAATATGCTTTGATCTGATAATTAGATTGTCTGTTTGAAGAAGAAGACTGATTTGTCCTTGAATTTTGAAGAGTTAAGAAGATCACGAATTTTGAAATGACAGTTCAAGCCTTGCACAAAAATGCAAAATTACAATTTGATTCTCTAATTGTAGGCACAAACAGGTAATGTTGGAGGCTTATGATCAACAGAGTGATGAAGCAGCAAAAATATTTGCTGAGTATCATAAACGTCTCAGGCGCTACGTAAACCAAGCTAGAGATGCTCAGAGATCCAGTGCCGACTCTAATGAAACAGTGACCATCTTCCCTGCAAATGGTGAGCAGGAATTGTATTCAACTGTCAAAGGCGGCAAATCGGCAGACGATGTAATTCTTATTGAAACAGCGAGGGAAAAGAATATCCGGAAACTTTGTGAATCTCTTGCTACTCAGATGGCTGAAAAAATTCGTAGCTCCTTTCCTGCTTATGAAGGAAATGGGATTCATGTTAATCCGCAATCAGAAGCTGCAAAATTAGGCATTGATTTTGATTTTGATTTACCTACTGAAATTAAAGATATGCTTGCTGATTGTCTGAAAAGCCCTCCTCAGTTACTGCTAGCTATCACTTCATACACCCAATGGTTGAAAACTCAAATCACAAAGGAAATAGACAAAATTGATATAAGAGCTGATGCTGAAGCATTAAGGTATTGCGATGAATATGCAACCATCATGTAATATTTCAGTTTTTGAAACATATATTTGCTCTATTTTACTGATATGAAAATGTTTGGTGGAGCAAGTATTCATCTCAATAATTTCTGTAGCGTAACAGCATGATCAGATTGATTACTAATTTGTTCTTTAGATTAGTTTATGAGTGCTCCACTACTCTTTATACTTCGTCCTTTCCTTTCTGACATATATTGGCATTTTATATTATAGCACAAACCATTTTATTCTTTTCTCTGAGACATTCATTTGCACTTTTTTGTGACCCAGCATTTCTAATGGATCTTTCTGCTTTCTTACTTGATGTATTCATTGATGGGGGTGATTTCTCTACCAGCTTTATCTTGTTGGTTATTTCCAGCATCTGCATAGTAACACTTGTGATAACTTTTTAGTTATTATTGTGGAGATGATATTAATAGTGGCTTTGTTTAGTTGTAAGCACCTTGCAGCACTGAGATATACATTCTCAACCTAATGCCTTGTATTTGCCAGCAACTCGTGTGTGTCATTCCGTAGGATATTCTTGGGATCTCTCTTGCAACGTATCAAGAGTTCTGTGTTTCTTGATCCCTGGAGATCACAATTATCTTTCTACTTTTCTCAAATGCAAGAACTACCTTTTTCCTAAATTTATATATTGCTAGCATCTTTTGACGCTTTTATATGTATTACATGTAATCCACTTTGTTCTTGTGCACTGCCTTGCATCACCTATTCTTTCCGTTCCAACTTCTTCTTTTGTCATTTTTCCTAAAATATATGATTCTCTTTTGCAAAGGTACAAGTACGAGAATGACACAATAGTTGAGGCTTCTTCTACTGACATAGGCTCTCCACTACAGTATCATCTTTATAGTAATGGGAAGCTTGGGGGTGATGCTCCTTCAAGAGGGACAGAAAACCAACTCCTGGAGAGACAGGTATTTCATTGTACTATTGTAGTGCAGCTTGTAGTACCTCTTACCATTCTTTTGTTTTCCTGATAAATATTTCTCCCTCTGTCCCACTATAAGTGGTTCAAAACTTTTCGGCACGGGAATTAAGGAGAAGGTGAAAATGGGTTGAAAGTGGTAAGACCTACACTTTTTTAAGGGTTAAAATTTTCTATTTATGGAAACATGCCACTTATAGTGGGACAGCCCAAAATGGAATGCAAGCCACTTTTAGTGGGATGGAGAGAGTAGTTTCTTCAATTTTTTTCATTATGGATTGTATTTTGCTGATTACTTTTGAAAGTCTAAGAAATCCAATGGCATATATCTTGCTGGAGCTTCCCTTTTCTCTGTACTTCTAGTTCTGTAGATGCCGGTTCCCTCAAATGTTTCTTTTCAATTTAACTATTAAGGCTTATGTGCCTACGTGCACCTGTCAATTATCATAAGTTCTCTTCTTTTCTATATTTATGCTAATACGTGTCCTACAGAAAGCACATGTGCAACAATTTTTGGCGACTGAAGATGCGCTCAACAAGGCTGCAGAAGCTCGAAACATGAGTCAATTACTTTTGAAACGTCTCCATGGAAGTGGTGATGCAGTTTCCTCCAACTCTCTCGTCACTGCAGGAACTTCTCAAAATATGAGCAGCCTTAGGCAACTTGAGGTGATATGTTCTTTTACATAATCATATGTCAATTATGTTATGGTGAGTTAAAATGAAAACTGGTGCTCTAGAAGGTGCCTGGTGCTAGGTGGGTGGCAAATTGGGCCTAGAACTGGGATTATGTACGGGCCTGTAGGGCCTTGAAATAGTAGTTTTGTGGTCTACATTTTTATTTTAATATATAAGGTTATAGTAGTAACCTTTTTAGCCAATGTTTTCACATCTTATAGCATATATGATATATGTATCTTTGCCATGATTTGACTGTCAACATGCATTTATTTTATATTTCAGGTTAAAAAAAGTCATGTGATCAATCGAACTAGATAAGTTAAAGAAGCACTATGGCAAGGTTTTTTTTTGTAAAATATAGTATCAAGTGAGATATGTTTAAGATTAATAAAAGACCAAAATATTGTCAAGTTAATTATATGTTCAGAAAGGGAAAAAGGTATAAACAGATGCAAATAATGCATTGGTTCAATTTTGATGTATCATTTGGTCGGTTTTTGACTTTGCTCTCCTACGTTAAAAAATAACAAACTGCTCATTTTCTCAGCCCTGCCTGTAGAATGCCATATTAAGTTATTTTTCCTTTCTCATAATCTCATGACTATTTTTGCTCTGAGTTTGCTTAACATATACTCCCTCCGTCCACGAAAAGATGTCCTAATTTGCCATTTTGGTCCGTCCACAAAAAGATGTCCTAATCTATTTTTAGTAATAACTTGTGGGCTCCTTTCTCCACTCACTAACTTGTGGGCCCCTTTCTCCACTGACTAACTTAATTAACTTTTTCCACTTTTCTTAATTTGTGGGCCCTTTCTTCATTCACTAAATGAACAACACAAGTTTTCTTAAAACCCGTGTCACCCTCCCTTAGGACATCTTTTCATGGACGGAGGGGGTATAAGCTTGAGAAGTAATCTTCCTTTGCCACATCAAGGGCTTCGAAGTAAATATTTTTGGATGATAAATTTTGTTATTCATATTTGAAGGTGCTGGATATAACATAGAAAAGGGAAATATGAAGTGATCATTCTTCTTAAGGAAACCTGAGTAAATTGCATGTACCATTTTATACTGGTGATGTCACCTATTTAACACACAACCTGGTGCTTACATGATCAAATAAATAGAGGGTCTAGATAATTTTTGGCTTTCAAAAAATTGAAAGCAAATATTACTTGCATGTAGATCTTCTTAGAAGGTTGGCTGTCACATCTAATTGAATTTCCACATTTTTGGTTCGCATTCTTTGGCTTTTAGGGTGGTTCATATGATTTATTCCTCGGCATGATATTTTTCAATTTTCTTTCCACTTGGTGTTAGAGTTTATGTGTTTTCTTCTTCCTTATTTTGGGTGGTTTTATGGAGGGGCAAGGGGATGGTTAGGTTGGTTCTTAATGATTCTCCTTAAGGAGTCGGATTTATATGATGTGTTTAATTATTTAGTATAATGTTCCTGTCTATCTTGTCAAACAGCATCTTTTATCCCCTTGTTTGTGTGACATTTTATCCGTAACCCTAGACTTTAAATGAAATGGGTGGCAACGTCTTACTTACTATGCCTCTTATACATCCTTTGTAGTTAGAGGTTTGGGCCAAGGAAAGGGAAGCTGCTGGATTCCGTGCTAGCTTGAATACGTTGTTGTCAGAAGTACATCGTTTGGATAAATTATGTGCTGAGAGGAAGGAAGCTGAGAATTCTTTAAAAAAAAAGTGGAAGAAGATTGAAGAGTTCGATGCTCGCAGATCTGAGTTGGAATCAATCTACAAAGCATTACTTAAGGCAAACATGGTAGGATCTCATGCACACATCATTCCCTATATTAGCTATCTGGATAAACTGTAGTAGGGACACTTTACTAGGCATTATATGATATCTGAAGGGGCAATTTTTAATGATACAAGTAGTTTGTATCCACGTTATTTAATATATCAATTATGTCGTTTGAAGGTGATAAAAAATGTGTTGCAAAAATACAGCATACTTTTATATGCATGTGGCGAAATTTTAGAAAAAATCATGTGTAAAACTGATATACGTTTTTATGTCATATATAGAACTAACTGATTTTAAAGATTTTATTATGGAATGATCATGATACCTAAATGTTTGGAAAGTTATTATCATTCATGAAAGTCTTGGGTGTAGCCATGTAGGATGATGACATCTAAGGTTGTGTTGCATCCATTTATGGAACCGAAACGTTGTTGGCTTCCTAAGTAGTTTGGTTATTAAGAATCTTGGATATACATGGTTTCTGTAGTTCTATGGCAAGACTAATTATTTGTACTTGTCATTGTAGGATGCTGCTTCATTCTGGAGTCAGCAGCCATTAGCTGCAAGGGAATATGCATCAAGCACTGTAATTCCCGCATGTAAGATTGTCACGGACTTATCAAACAGATCAAAAGACCTCATTGATAAGGAAGTTCAAGCCTTCTATCGAACACCTGACAATAGCCTTTACATGCTTCCATCAACACCTCAGGTTTGTGGCCAAAGTGCAATATTGATTGCTTAAGTCGGGGTATTCTAGAGTTTCACTATATAACTGAGTTTTGAAGCTTGCTGCTTCTCTATAACTCAATTTTTCGTGCTTGTGTATCCATCATAACGTCACACAACGATCTTGACTTTCAAGTTATGTTGTATTCACTTCCTACTCTAGTTTGATCAGACATGGGGACCTGGGAGGAAACAGTTTGCCAATCAGTTCTCTATCAACTGAAGTTCTGAATCCTCCTAAAACTTATTCCGCTTATGTTAACTCTTGGTCGTATAAGGCGAGCTTGTTTTCATTATGATAGGCGTTTGCGGTAGCGCCATGCTTTTCCTATTTGTATGCCTGGGTATCAATCAGTGGATGCCTTGTAGCTTGTTAATGTGGTAATTTTGTCAGAATTATTGACTATCGTGCTCGTGGGCATTTCAGAATTTTAGTTTTAGGAGCGGGAAACATGGTCCTATATTAGATTGATTATGTTTTATGTTGAAATTAATCTGCATTGTGCTGGGGTCCTTTCTCGGCTGCTGGTAAATCAAACCTTGAAGTATGACAAGAATCTGTTAGGAATGGATAAGGAGCTTGTTGCCAAGATTTGGCTCTAAAATTTGTACCATTTTTCATGAGATTATACATGGATCTGGTATATCATGGAGATCTCTTATGTGCATTCTTCTTTGCGTTCAGGCACTCTTGGAGTCAATGGGTGCAAATGCCTCCACAGGACCCGAAGCAGTCGCTACCACTGAGAGGAATGCAGCAGTGCTGACAGCTAGAGCTGGTAACAGAGATCCTTCTGCAGTTCCCTCCATATGTCGCATTTCTGCTGCCCTACAGTATCCTGCTGGTGAGCTTTTCATAGTGTCATTTCCAGATTTCCTGTTGTTTGCCGGAAATCACTTTCTGGTGGCTTTTGTCCTGAAACATGCTCTTTAATGAATTAGTGCATCTTCTTTTGAGATATCTAACTTGAGCAAATTCATATAATCTTTTCATGGAAAATCATGATGATTGATGCGACTCAAATTCTTTGAGAAAAATATTTCAATCCCCTTTAACTAATATATGCCGCCGAGCTCTTGTGGCCAAGCCTGGATTTAATTGGACTAATTTAATGTACGTGCAGGTTTTGATGGTCTTGATGCTGGTTTGGCATCAGTTCTGGAGTCCATGGAGTTCTGTTTAAAGCTTCGTGGTTCTGAGGCTTGCGTGTTGGAGGATTTGGCAAAGGCAATTGATTTGGTTCACGTACGGCGGAATCTAGTAGAAAGTGGTCATGCTTTATTGAATCACGCTCATCGTGCACAGCAAGAGTATGATAGGTAATAAGCCTTTGTTTGGGTTCTATTTCGACCTTATTTTATTTGAAATGTTATCTAAGTGTGAATTGGTGATTGCTTCATATTTGCAAAAAGCTTGAATACTGTATCCCTATGAGAAGGACCAGTAAAGAACTATAATGTTCAAATTTGGTTTTCTCCTTGGATTTAGATTGTATATGGTTTTAATCAATGGTTTCATGAAACCTGTTTGCAGGACAACAAATTACTGCTTGAATGTAGCAGCGGAGCAAGAGAAGACTGTTTCAGAAAAATGGTTACCTGAACTAACAAATGCAGTTTCAAATGCTCAAAAGTGTCTCGAGGACTGCAAATATGTCAGGGGTTTGGTGAGTACTCTGCCGGATTTCTGAGATGATAACTCTTTTGTCATACCAATGTCTATGTAATTGTTCCATGTTAGTACTATCTGCTAGATAACAATCAACACGCCATCAGTCGAAGCTTTTGCTTTTTAATGCCATCAGTCGAAGCTTTTGCTTTTTAATGCTCTCCTGCAAGAACTATCCAGATTAGCATGTTGGTACTAATCGATGAAAATTAAATTGATCACCACCACCTCCCATGCAGGCCCAAATTAGACGACCAAAGAAAAAAATGTTTACTATCAGTTTGTCATAGTTTGCTTGTTTAAGACATGTGGCCTATTGACAATGTGTCCATGTTTTCTGTAGCTTGATGAATGGTGGGAACAACCAGCATCTACTGTTGTCGATTGGGTTGCCGTAGATGGAGAAAATGTTGCTGCGTGGCAGAATCATGTGAAGCAGCTTCTGGCATTTTATGACAAGTGAATACTAATCTGAATAGATATTGTTCGGCTGTTGAAATGTTATCATCCTCAAGTTTTTTCTGTTGCCCGATTTCTTTCCCACTAAGATGGACATCTTAGCCGAGAGTTTGAGACTAAAACCAGTTGATCAAGAACATTGGTTGCAGAGCCAGCCGGATCCAAGTCTAAAGTGGTTGGTTGCAACTGCTGCTGAGAATACTGCAAATTATATGGAAAGAAGGCAGAATGGATATGGAGAAGGCTGCTTGCTGTTTGTACCAGAATTATATGTATACTTACTGATTTGCCATTTATAAACTTGTCTATAGTTTGGGTTTACCATTTGTATCTCTTTCCATTCCTACAGTTGTATAGGGTTGGTGGCACTGCAACTTCATTGCTGGCTTTTAATGGGGAGTAAACTATTTAAATCAAATTTTAAACCTCCCCGCCTCAACAAAGCTTGGATCCTTTGATCAGTGTGTGTGTGTGTGTTTATTTTCCTATTGTGTCATTGTGTGTTTTCTACACAATAATCATAAACCTTTTTCATGTAACAGGGTTCTTGTATAACATACGACATAAAAAAAAAGATTAATAGTGCTTTATGTCTTGAACTTCTAACATTTTCCATAAAATGTCTTGAATTTTTGTTCTTCTCCTAACTTTTATTGAACTTTTTGTGCTTTTCAAAAAATGTCCTGAACATTAAGTGCTTTTTCATGAAATGTTCTGAACTTTCGTTTTCTTCTAAAAACTCCGAACTTTTAGTGCTTTTTGTAAAAGTAGATTTTGAAATAGTCACTTTGGAATAGTAAATTTAAAAATTGGCCACTAAGATAAAAAAATTTAAAAATTGGCTACATTTACCATTTTACCCTTCATTAAAAAAAATTTAAAATTATCCACGAATTTACAACCAGTTGAATTTATAACTAACATTAATTTTAATTGTGAATTTAAGCTTTAAAACTCGAATTCACAACTAAATAGCTAGTGTTGGTTGTGAATTCAAGTTTTAAAGTTTGAATTCACAACTAAAAATAGTGTTAGTCGTGAATTCACAACTAGAAATATTGTTAGTCGCGAATTCATTAGATTTAAATGAATTCACAATTATAATTATTGTTAATCGTGAATTCAAGCTTTAAAACTCAAATTCACGACTACCACTATTTTTAGTTGTAAATTTAAACTTTAAAATTTGAATTCGCAACTGGCAATAGAGTTGGTTGTGAATTCATCGAGCTAATTGTGAATTTTAGTTTTAATTGTGAATTCATAGATTTGATTTGAATATTAAGTTGTGAATTCATAAATTTGATTGTGAATTCAAGAACATTAAATTGTGAATTCATAAATTTGATCGTGAATTCAAGAAGGCGAGAAATTTTGAAAAACAAACTCATCAAAGATGTAAACAAAAAGCTCCAATTTTACACTGAAAACAATAAATTAGCAAACCAAATTAAGACGGTGAATTAGAAAATTACATTCTTTTTCAGCCAAAAATAAATTTTTTTTAGAATAGAACTTCAACTGACGCAGTCAAAACCACACAAAAATTTTGATTGTAAAACAAATTTGTAGACGAAAAAGAAAATTACAACTACAAAAATCCACTGAAATAGCTAACAAAAATTGCTAATTCTAACGCCCAAACCAACATTATTAATCCATCGAAAATCAAGCCAAAGCCATCGCTAGTTATCTTTCTTTCTTCCTCAAATTAAATTGATTTCATTGTATTTTAGAGATGGAGTTCAACGTTTGATGTTTTCTTTTTGTAGTTAGCTGACTTTGGATGCTGAGTGCATTAAGTGGGGATCGGTTTTCGGAGCATATGAGAAAGAGAGAGTCGCACATGTACGGTGAGGGAGAGAAATAGAGTGGTCAATTTTTTATTTTTTATTTTAAGGGTAATTTTATATTTTTACATAAAAAATGATCAATTTTTAAAGTTTTTATTTCATAGGCTATTTTTTAAATTTATTATAAGAAATAGGTTAGTTCCATACATTACCTCTTTTATAAAATGTTTTGCTACACACAATTCGATGATTGAAAGATGATTCTTTTCAAATTGATTGCAATTAAGTTGTGAATCTTATATCACTAAGTTGATAATTTAAGACTTCTTTGGCAAAATGAGTCATCTTTTAGTCACCAAATTTTATATAGCGGGGCATTTTATGGTAAACGATGAAAGTTCTGAATTTTTTTAGGAGAGAAAAAAGTTTGGGACATTTACGCTGAAGGTTTTCAAGATAAAATGAAAGTTCAAAATATTTTATGGAAAACATTGAAAGTTCGGGAATTAAATATAACTCAAAAAAAAAAAAAAATCATAGACAAAAGGCTTGAAACGCCTAATATAACCTTCATGGTCCCCATAAAATAATCAAATAATTTAAATAAACAATACAATCTCAATTTTAGAAACACTCTCTCTCTTCATATCTGTTACAGATTTATTTTCTCTGTCTCTCTCTCTTTGTCTCTCTTTGTTATGAAGATGAATTTATATATAGTTGGGAGGAAAATAAATGCTCAATGAAATATGTGTAAGAGATGTTGGTAGGTCATAGAATGAACAAAGGAATCATAGAAAATTTGCATTTTTGTAAATTTCTCAAAATTCTTAACAAAAGTGGCGATATTTCTAAAAAGAAATCGTCACGTTCTCAAATTTCTTAATTGAAACGAGTTTGGTTCGATTTAGAGGTATTTCGCCAATAAAAGTGATATAGTTGCGTATGTTATAATTTAGGGTAAATATCATAAAAACCTCTGAAATATACACAGTTTATCAAAAATACCCTGAAACTTTTAAAATGTTCTCTAAACCCTCAAACTATCAGATTTTTATCAAATATATCCACATTTATTTTCCGGTCACCAAATACGTGATGTGGTTCGCCGAATGGCACAATATAATTTATATTCTTTTTTTTAAATGCAATGGCAAAAACGATGTCGTTTCGTACCATATCATTTTAAAAAAAATTCACTCTGAAATTCAAAATTCACTCCTATCATGTTTGAAATTCACGCTAATAACCTAGAATTAGGGATAAACACGGTAGAATATGGTATGAAACGAAGTTATTTTTTCTCTGTCATTTAAAAAAAATAGAATATAAATTACATTGTGGCATCCGGCGAGCCACGTCACGTTTCTGGTAACCGAAAAATAGATGCAGTATATATTTGATAAAAACCTGATAGTTTGAGGGTTTAGAAAACATTTCGAAAGTTTCAGGGTATTTTTGATAAACTGTGTATAGTTCAGGGGTTTTCATGATATTTACCCTATAATTTATACTTCCTTCATCCCATTATAAGTGACTTAAAACTTTTCGGCATATGAATTAAAGAGAATGTGAAAATTTGTTAAAAGTGGTTGGACTCACACTTTTTTAAAGGTAAATTTTTTTCATTTATGGAAACATGCCATTTATAGTAGGACGGCGCCCAAAATGAAACACAAGCCACTTTTAAGTACGCAATTGAAAATACATTGACATCTAGAATAATAAATTTTAATAAATATGTGTTTTGGATGACAGAGTTAAGAATACACAATTGAGTTCTTAAGGACACAATTATGTTCTTAAGGACATAATTACTTATATGTATGTGGTCATCAACATTATGATTTGTTATTTTTAATTTAGATATAATGGTCACATTAAGAATAGAAAAACTTAAATAAATGTGTGATTGACAAGATACAGTTGGAAGTAGAGTTGGAAAAATTGGCCTAACCCACTCGAATTTAAGGCTTGGTTGGGCTTGATATCTCAATTGGCTCGTTGGGTTAATCGGGCTTCGGGACTAAAAATCTGAAGTTTTTGGGCTTTTTGGTCGGCCCGCTTTCTTAATTAATTATACATTAAAAAAATATTAAAATAGAAAATTAATTGAAATTAGAATCACTCATTAAACTACTAATATTTGTGTTTATAATTTGACATACTTATTTTTTACTTAATTTTTTTTATTAAGCTATTAATATTTACTTTTTTTATTATCTTGTAATATAGATGCTCAAGAAGATGAAGAAATACGATTATACAAAAAAGATTCAAATGTCGGTGATGTTGAATCTTTTGATTGTTGATGATATTTATTATTTTCCTATGTAGACTTTAAATCTGTTTAAATAATTTGACATGATGTTTAGTAGTTAATACTCTATCTGTCCCATTACGGTGTGCACTTTTTATCATTTTGATATGTCCCACAATAGTATGCACTTTCCTTTTTTGGATCCATTCTTTCACTAATAAAATTGGCCATTTCTTCCGCTAATAACACACTTACATAATATTTATTAAAACTCATGCTCTCAACAATCATGCACACTCTTATGGAAAGAAGAGAGTAATTATTGTCGAATTTTCATTTATTTATTGTTGTGTTTGAACTACAATATGATTTTAGATTTTTATTTTGCTGATAACTATTTATGAATTGATAATTTGATTTGATATTAGTTAATTTATTTTTCAGTATTTAATAACACAAAAAATAGAATTAAATTAAAATATGCCCCCCCGTCTCACAAAAATATTAAATTTTTGCCATTTTAGACCGTCTTATATGAACATTTCTATTTTTGTACACTACCCCACCACAATTTCTTTACTTTTTAGGGTTAAGTATCAAATACGCCCCTAACATAGATGCCTCTATCACGTATAACACCCTATACTCAACTTGGGTTCAACTAAACCCTCGAACTCGTTAATTTGGTGCAATTACACCCTCCGCCCTAACGACTGTGTAACACCGTTAATTTTTTTTTTTTTCGTTGGTGGTGGGATCTGCGCCTTCTTCGTCGTCAAGCTCGCCAGAAACACTCCCGGCGCAGTCGCCAAAACAGATGGATAATAACCTACAAACTTTGAATCTATACACAAAATAATTAAGCAATCAAAACCACACTCATATATAGAGTCAGAGGATTTTTTTAGGACAATAACTTATGTTGATTTGAAAATTAGGACAAAAACTTTCGGATTTGTAAAAATAGGACACTAATTTTTTTTAGAGTAAAAATAGGACACTAATTAATAAGCGTCGTAAAAATAGGACATTTCTCGGCCGATAATTGGCCGAAAAATGTCATGCGGATGCAATACTTATTAATTAGTGTCCTATTTTACTCTTAAGAAAAATTAGTGTCCTATTTTTACAAGTCCGAAAGTTATTGTCCTAATTTCCAAATCAATCTAAGTTACTGTCCTAAAAAGCCCTCGAACTCCTCATATATATATATATATATATAGAGAGAGAGAGAGAGTGTCACCAGAGATGGCGGAAAGGATGGTGTTTTCACAAGTTGTGAGAAACTCCAAATGAATTGCGCAGCTCTTCTTCAGTCCAAGTCGTCTTACAAAATAATCAATAAAAGGAAGAGGGGTGACTGGATTCATCGTCCAATTTAATGCAGAAAAAATCAATAGCTCCATTTTTTTAACGGCTTTCGCCTCGAACAAATATTTCGCATCCTCGATCTACCTACAACAAAATTGATATCAGATTATAATTTCAACAAGAATTAAGAAAAATCAAATCAATCTGATACATACTTGAAGGTCTTGTCTACGAGAGGCGGGACATGAGTTTCTTCCATTTTTGCGGCCAAAGAGAGGCAAGCAACAGGAACGAGCTGCATCAATCACGGCCGCTTCTCATTTTTCTCCAAACTCAAATAATCGAATAAGAAGTGGAGATGCCTCAATTCGCCGCCGAGCGTGTTTCCGGCGAACTTGGCGAAGAAGAAGGCGCAGGTCTCAATACCACCAAAATAAATAAAAATAAAATAATTAACGGTGTTAAACGGCCGTTAGAGCGGATGGTGTAATTGCACCAACTTAACGACTTCGGGGTTTAGTTGAACCCAAGTCAAGTATAGGGTGCTGTACGTGATATGTGTCTCTATGTTAGGGGCGTATTTGATACTTAATCCTACTTTTTATATTCATTTTTCATAAAATGGGACATTTTTTTCACCCACAATATACTTTTATCTAACATTTATTAAAATTCGTGCCATTCACAACTATTAATATTTTTGTGAAACGAAGGGAGCTGGCGCCTCGACTCCTCTGGCGCCTAGTATCCTCTGGCACCTTGACTCCTCTAGCGCCTTGTCTCCTCTGGCGCCTTGACTCCTCCGGCGTCTCTCTGGCGCCTCGCCTCCTCTGGCGCCTTGACTCCTTTGGCGACTTGTCTCCTCTGGCGTCTGCGGTCCCGTGTTTTGCTCGTTCTTGTTGTTTCCCTTCTCCTTACGCTTGGTTTTTTTGTTTGTTTTCTTCTTGTTTTCGGTTTTCCGTACTCTCCTTGTTTGCGCTTGTGCTCTCAAGGATTTTTATTTTTCTTCAATAAAATTTCTATTTCAGCAGTGTGAAACGAAGGGAGCATAATTTAATAGTACTCCCTCCGTCCACTAATTCAAGGCCTTCTTTCCTTTTTGGGACGTCCACCAACTCAAGACCTATAAATTTTTAGTAAGTTTTTATTTATATTTAATTGGTGGGTCCCAAAACAATACACTTTTTCTCCACTCAACTAATAAACAATACATTAATTGTGGATCCCTTTCTCTACTCAACTAATAAAAATACACTTTTTCTTAAAACCCGTGGTTTACTACTTAGGTCATGAATTAGTGGACGGAGGGAGTAATAAAAAGTTAAATTTTTTTAGCGGTGCATCTATCCAGCCATCGGAGTCACTTTCTTTATTTTTGCTTTTGCTCAAAGCTAACCGGAGGGAAATTCTTTTTGGATGGACATGTAAAGCCGTATTCATCACAGTTTTATATTAACAATAGTTTTAGAGTGTCTTTGGCTAAGCTTATTTTAAAGAGCTTATAAGTTTTTGGAGGTTATAAGATATTTTAAGATCTTATAAAATATAGGTTTTTAAGAACTTATAAGTTGTTACAGTGTTTGAGTAATTGAGCTTATAAACAAAAGAAAATTTTTAGTTAGTGAGAGAGAATTTTTAGTTAGTGAGAAAAGATCGAAGAAAACTGAAATTAGAATGATATATGATGAAAATAAAAAAATATAATTGAATTATTTTTATAAAATGAGTATTGCTTATAAGATAATGAGAAAATAATTAGTTAAGATAGATGAGCCTATTTTTTGTGGAGCTTATATGCTCTTAGAACTTATTTTTACAACTTATAAGCTCTTTACGAATTTATTTTGCCAAACACTTTGAAGGAACTTATAAGCTCTTAAACAGCTTATAAGCTCAGTCAAACACTTTTTTAATACTTTAACTACACGAGAGATCACGATTTTATGATAGTCGTAAATTAATACACGTACGTAAAATACTCCCTACGTCCCATGAAGCAAGACCAAGTTTCCTTTTTGGTCTGTCCCACGAAGCAAGACCAGTTTCGAAAAGTAGTAGTAAAAAAAATTTACTTTTTATTCATGTTTTCACTTTTTCACCTACCATACTTAACACACAAAATACAATTTTTTTAATTTCCGTGCCGAAAAGAAATTGGTCTTGCTTCATGGGACGGAGGGAGTATGATTTTACGAAAATTAGTCTTAAGAAGTTAAATCACATGCATAGACTAGTTTTAAGGTATTTGTAGTCGTTGGTTTGTATTGTGTTTGTAAGATAATTGTGTCTATACTTGTAAATTTCATCACATGGACTACACAGTAAAAAAGGAATATATAGAAGGAATAAAGTTTATCACAGAAATGACTCATTAATCTCTCTCTTCAATCCTTAATGTTTTGGGCATCAAAAGAATCTATTCCTTCATCCATAGGGATTCCAAAGCAAAATTCCTTGAGCACTGAGGTTTTGCACCTTTTCTAATTTAAAGTTTAATCGATTAGAATGTGCATATATATACACCTATAGGGGAAGAAGATCAAATGAAAATAGACAAATATGATCCGGGGCGAATTCAATATTAAATATAAAGGAGGGCGGAATTTATTGAACGACGGCGTTTGAGGATATTTGCACGGGGTTCAGGAACGAGAGCTCTTGATTTTTTTTTAGTATTCCATACACTTCATTTTCATGCATTTTTTAACAATCACTTAATATAATAAATAGTTGTTTACAATTAAATTAATTCAACATCAAGTAGATTGAAAGCATATAAAGACATATTTTTATGCATTTTTTTTAAATGTTTCATCTTCTAAAGATATAACTAATTCATTATTAATAGTTCATAGTTTTACTTTTAACTTGAGGATTGACTCAAATTCAATATTAAAAATTAACTAAGAAAGAAAAATAAGATAAAATAACATAAAATTAATAAATTAATGTACAATGTTAATATATATATATATATATATATATAGAGAGAGAGAGAGAGAGAGAGAGAGAGAGAGAGAGAGAGAGGATTATATATATACAACCATTTTTAGTGTTAAAACTATAATCAATCTAGATCATTAATTTCCATAGTCTACTATCGTCATAAAAATTATTATTATTATTATTATTATTATTATTATTATTATTATTATTATTATTATTATTATTATTATTATTATTATTATTATTATTATACTTCCTTCGTTCCATAAAAACATGCATAGTATGAGATGACATAAGTTTTAAGAAATCATGTAAAGTGTAGTGTGACTGTGTGAGCGGTGAAATGATCCCACATTGATTGTGATGTTTAGTGGGAGAAATAGTACTATAAATAGGCTATGCATGTTTTTATGGGACGGACAAAAAAGAAAAATTATGAATATTTTTATGGGACGAAATGAGTATATAAGAAATTTAATTAAAGAAGTAACTTGGTTTATAATATGAGATGGGCTAAAATAAGACTCATATCAAAATATAAATTATGAACTATTTTCAATCTTTAGATCATGAAGATTTACGGTGAATTCATCACTTTATAATTGGATGAATTCAAGATCTTGAGTTTCAATTTCATAGGGAGATTTTTTTTTTTTAATTTTAAACATACATTTGTACGGTGAATTCCTACATATTCCACATAGTATTTATGGTTCGTAGTAGTATTTTATCATAATAGAGAGAGAGAGAGAGCAGTAAATAATGTAATGAGTTTTTTATACATTTACAATAACACTATTATATTTTTATAATAAATACTCCATCCGTCCTATAATAAGTGTCCACTTTTTTTTTTTTTGGCACAAGAATTTAGGTGGATATGATTAAAGAGTAAAAAGATAAAAAAGGGTGGAGCTTTCTTTTATTTTGTAAGATGAATAGAATTTAGGTAGAAATTATTAAAAGGTAAAAAAATAAAATATGGTGGAGCCCACTTTCTTTCTTTAGAAAGTAGACACTTATTATGGGACGAATGGAGTTGTAGATTTTGAAAATGAATGATCTTTTTTGTTGAAACTATGAAAATGAATGATCTTAATTCCTAATCTCAACATTAAGAATGGTTCCTATAAAAGCCCATTCCTAAAATAAATGCAACGCCACACTTGAGGTTAAAGTTGAGGTTTTTGTCTTCTTTTACTTGTTAAGTACTCCCTCTGTCTATTATTCATGACTCGTATTCTTTTTCGGACCGTTTCACGTAACATGACTCATTTCATTTTTTGACAAAAATTACACCTATCCATATCCATCCTTAACCTAAATCATATGCCTCACCCGCTCTTCACCGCTCTCCTCTCGAACATCTCTCCCACCTGCCGCCCTTCTTTCATCTCTTCCAAACCTTAGTTCTCCTCTCACTCTCCACCCCTTTATGTGAAAATCGATCATCTTGCACTCATCTCTCTTCTTTACATCACCTTCTCTCCGTGATGAATCCTAATATTGGGTGGATGGAGTACCTGAGCCGTGAGTGGATTCCATACAATGAAGATTTTCATTCCCTTGATTTGCCACCGCCGGTGGTGTACTTTCCGTTCTCTATGTCCGAGAGATAAACGGAGCCCGTGGGGGAGTGGAGGGGTTCGTTGGAGATCGAAGATACCACTGGAGGCTAGAGAGGTCGGTGCCTTCTCCCTATCATCTAGACCTCGATCTATCGCCGCTCTTGTGTCACTGTGATGAAGACTAGGATGATTCTGCAGTCTGTATCCCTTCCTCTTACGGTTGAATCTCTTGTTTCTAACCAAGATTCTTACCTTCTGTGCAAGGAAAATTGGGACGAGATTGGTCTGAGTGACGAGCTGGCAGATGATTGCAACGTGTGGCGTGAGAGATCAGAGAATCTTAGGGATATATGGAAGATTCTTCTTCCTGCTTTGTTTTGGGTGAGACCTTTCATGTTATTGGGCAATTATGAGATGTAATATTGTTGTTTGATCCATGCTTAGTGTAATTGTGCTTTATTAGTGTTGATTAAATACAATTTAAAATACTTAAAATAAACACTAAATATATGGTCCAATCTACCTTTATTTTTAATTTTAATCTTTTTAAAATTCGTGTCGAAAAGTTTTGGACCATAAACAATGAGACAAAGGAAGTACATAGAAATAATCGAATAAACTTGAGACTTTTGTTAACCAACTTTTAGTGTGTGGACGATGTTATTGGAGACATTTTGTTGCTAGATAAGTCCAAGGGAGATAAATTCATGTTGTGAACAATAGTAAAATATGAACATTTTTCCATGAACAAAAAATATGCAGTTACTTAAACTCTATCATAACATGATAAATTTTGATTATGTATATGGAGTCCAAGAAACATGAACAT
The DNA here is from genome assembly GCF_028751815.1 of Salvia miltiorrhiza. NCBI lineage: Eukaryota > Viridiplantae > Streptophyta > Magnoliopsida > Lamiales > Lamiaceae > Salvia > Salvia miltiorrhiza. The sequence continues at coordinate 11,828,040 of NC_080392.1, read as the reverse complement.
GATGAAGCTTTATTCAATTGGACACGAAATCAAAAAATACATACTTTGATTAAAAAGATCAGTTGTGGGCTAGTGGATATGGGATGATATGATTAAAATATTAGATACCATAATTAGGAGATACGTTTTTGCTTATTTAGTGGAAGAGATCGGTTATGATAAAATAATAAAAGACAAATCAGCCCTTAAGTGCAAGGGAGATATATCCCTTGATTTTGCATATATCCCTTGATTACCGCATTGAATATCTCTAAATTTTAACTTTCATTCTTCTCATTTCACTACATAGTAATTAGTAATTACTGTCAGAAAGGTATAATGCCTTTTTACCTTCTCTCTCTTTCAATTTTCTGCAGCCATTACGAAACTCTCTATTGTAGAAGGCGAATAAGTTTATCTTTGTTCACTGATTTTATAGAACATTACTGTGTCTCTTGACGAACATTTGCGCTTCAGTGGGGGTTCGAAGAAGGGGTTCTTGATGAACATGTTATATTTTTTTTATTGTTTATGTCGTTTTGCTTATATTAGGATTGTCGTCTTTGTATTATAATTTTTAAAAAGATCTTCTGAATATTGCAGCTACACTGTGGAGGAATCAAATGCTGGAGAAAGAAAGAAAGTATCGTGAATTTATGGAGAAATAAACCAAATCTAACTCGGGTATTGATCCCTAGGATTTCTATTTTTTTTTGTTACAACAATCATATCAATGAACATGATTTGTATTTTTGATGAACAAGAGATAAGTGCGGATATTTTCATCATTCATGTGGTTGTGGCTATTATTCAAATGGTTTTGCTCAATGTTCATGTGTTCATGTAGTATATAGTATGTGTAATTGATTTTTAAGATATATTATCTTAATATTGGTATGTGAAATGTTATTCGCTGAATTGGTTTTGTGACTAATATGTATATTATTCATGTAGTTAGAAGTTTTATTCACATTAAACAGTTTTATGTTCAGTGAAAGATATACGGTTGGTTTAATTTATGTGTTTCAAATAATAAGAAACATGATTTCATATAAATAGGTTATTGTTTAGTATTTTCAACGATGTGTGAAAGTAATATGATTGTAATTCATGTTGTTTTCACAGTTATTCATGGCGAACACATAATTATTCATGGTTCATTCATTGTCAATGTGTTGTTCACATTGAACAATGATTTGTTCATGATCAACATTTCATACTTCACGGAAAGTTCATTTTGTTTTAATTATGTTCTTATAAATTGTGTTCACGGTGTATTTTGTTTAGTGTTGGTATTTACCCATTTTGAATGTAGATATTCTCGGATGTCAAATATGCGGATGAGGTTCGGCTTCACTGGAAAGGTGAACACAAACATTGGAATGAACACTCTTGTGATACCCGTATGATAGATTTGGTGATATGGACAAAATTATAGTTTCATGAACATGATATACATATATTATGAACAAGATTGTGCAATGCATAATGTGTGTAATTCTTTGTATTTTGTCGTGTTATTCATAACATACCGATATTTATTCACGACCAATCATGTGGTTATTCATGAGAATTTCATTGAATATGACGTTGATACATATTTGTGTTATTATATTATTCAAACATGAATAGTGTACAAAATAACATGAACATTATATCTTTGGTCGTGAATCAAGTATATTTAAACATGAATAGTGCACAAATTCAAGAACATGAACAAGTGTGTGGTAATCACACTCCATAAATAGTGTATATGCAAACATGAATATGCGTATAAGCATAAATATGTAAGTATTGTATACGCGAAGATGGATAAGTGTATTAAAATTCAAAAAATACAACAAGTACTTGCGTGAATTGTATGTCATAAGATTCGTTAAAATGATATGAGAAATCTCTAAAAACTAGGACGAAAGCTTGTAGATTTGGTTTCAATTAGAGGCATGTACTTGACAATTCCTATCTGTGAATAATCGAGTGTGATTCATGAATAATTCCACAAATTTAATGAACAATATTTTATCTAAACTTATCATTTTTTTTTTCTGCAAACATATTATTTATAACAGACAATAAAAGTTTTAGCAAAATAGAGGGGTAAAAAATAGAACACACACAAAAATCGAGGAGTGTGGTCATTCAGGATCAGTTGCGTTAAAAAAAGTGAAAATCGTGAATGAAAAAAAAAGTGAGACCTAATTCAAAATCTGTCAAAGTAAGAAGTCCAATGACGTGGGTTAGAGCACTCCCAGCAGAAATCCTAAAATTATGCTCCTATATTCCTCCCTAAAGCTTCCCTATTTAATTTTAAGATCTCGATTTTATAAATGCATACACCAGATCTCCTATTTTCTACATAAAAATAATAATTATGTGTGGGCCCTACTAATTATAAGCTTAAAATAAATTTAGGGTGGGTGTAAATTTAAGATAGAATTTAGGTAGGTGTAAAATTTTTTATGGGCCCCATCCAATTTAGGGGATCTGCTGGATGCATGTTTTATCTCATTTTTAATTATTTTAGCCTAAATTTAGAATTAGTAATGCATTTAGGTGATCTGCTGGGAGTGGGTGACTATTAGAGATGAAAATTGTAATATGTGATTTGGTTAAAATCACAACATCCTAAATTATAGGATATGTTCGTGCATGATTTTAGAAAATTGACAGTTAGTTAAAATGATAAATTGTCTACATAGTCCTTTTGTACGAAAATAATGCATGATTAGATTAATAAATACTCTCTCAGTCCCACTAAAAGTGGCATGCATTTCATTTTGGGCCGTCCCATTATAAATAGACTATTTCCCTAAATGGAAAAATTTAACCTTAAAAAAAGAGTAGGCCCTACCACTTTTAATCAATTTACACTTTCTCCTTAATTTTCGTGTCGAAAAGTTTTGAGCCCACTTATAGTGGGATGCATGAAGTATATTTTAAGAAGTATTCTTATTTTAGTATATATTCCATTGTCTATAGGATTATTCTAATATTTGTAGTAAATTTTTTGAAAGGAAAATTTGCAGTAAACTGAAACACTTTTGATGGACATCGGAAACAAACTCAACTTCAATCTTCGATACAAGAAACTTTTTGATTTTCTGATCTAGCTCCAGACCATTTAAACAGTTTACATATGAAAAAAAAAAATTTAAATCTTTAAATTAAAACTAACTACGCGACCAATATAAAACCGAAAATTATAATATGATACTTTCTTCCCCTCACAAGGCCCCCTTCAATTTTCACACAAATTAAGAAAATAAATTTTATATTATTTGTAAGACATAATTTATTATATAATTATTCTATTTTATCTTTATTAATTTACTTATCCACTTATCATTTTCACATACATTGAACACACATGAGATTCAATACACTACATTTAATTTCTCATTTTGTGTCACTCTTTTAATTCTCATATTATTTTGTATTTTATTTTTCTTCAATTTCAATTTTGTATTAGTTTAATTTTATGAATATTAACTAGGGTACATTTCATTCAATAAGGGTGCATATTTATTTTTTATCATTTAATTATACTTTTAATTCATTAATTAGTAGGATTGATAATTTTAAAATTATCGTATATAATTTTTAAATTTGATTTTTCTAAATAAAAGATAAATATAATTAATAATATTATAATAAATTTTATTTTTATAAAAATATTATAATAATAATAAATATAATAATTATGGGACATTGAATCGCATCAACACTTATTTTAGTGAAAGATGTTGTAATAGAATGTCAATAAATAAATTGGACTAAAATTATTTGGACATTTCGAGAAGGAGACGTAAAAAAGGAAAAAAGAAAAAAAAGAAAGAAATCAAATCATATCCCATATTATATTATCATCCACTCTCAAATAAATTCCCCTTTTAAGGAGGTCATATCATGACTAACTTATTATTTTTAGGGCCTGTTTGATATGGGTTTAAAAGCAGGATAAGTTAAATTAATATGGATTTATGTAGTGTTTGATATTATGTGTTACTAATATGGTCAACTCCAGGTTTATCCCAAGACCCTAGCTTATTTTGTGAGATTAACCCACATTAATTATCCCACCTCCCCCATGGGATTAACCCACACTAATTATTCCACCCCTCCATAGGCTACTAATTTAGGTATTTAATATGTTAATCCAACCTATTTCAATGGATATCAAACACTTTTTGGGATTAATTACCAATGATATCAAACACCCATCTGAGATTAGAAATCATGACTAATCCACACTAAATTATCAAGATAATTTATATCCTGATTAATCCAATACTGAAAATCAAACGGGCCCTTAAGGTTTTTGTTTTCTTCGCTTCCCTGTTTCGTTTATAAAAGTTTTATTTCATCATGGCTAACTTTTATTATTTTTTTTTTGAGAGAATATCATGTCCAACTTTACCTTTTCCCAAAAGCGCAGAATCCTATAAGTATAAAGCAATACATTAATTTTCACAACCTCCTCAACTACTACCTGACAATTTTTGCCTATAAAAGAAGTCACGAACAGATTTTCTTTTATCACTCTGCTTGATATTTAATTTCTATATCTATATCTGCTTCGAAGAAGCAAAAACCACTTTTGTCAAGGATTTGCAAGCTTTCTTCCATGTGAGCCATGACATGACATGTCGCACAATCATAGTTTGGTTCCGTATCCATATTTAAAAATTTGCTATTTTTATTTTTTTTATAAAAATTACATAATTTTATTTTTTTTAAATATATTTTAAATTTTATTTACACTCAATATTTATAAAATACTTAATTTAATAAGGAGTATAACACGTACATTAGCTTTGTAAGCTACAAGACTAAGAGATTAAGGGGAATATGTAGATATATATTTAACCAAAGACTTCCATTGCAGTTATTCATAATGTTACTCCCTCCGTCCCATAATAAGTGGCCACATTTCCTTTTTCGTCTGTCCCACTATAAGTGGCTACTTTCTAAAAATGGAAATAATTTAACTTAATTAAGATCATTAATTAAGTTACTAATTAAACCCTAAATTATATTTAAAATCAACATATACACCTATCGTCTATCACACTATAAGCAGCCGCCCCTCTTCTTCTCCGGCGGGATGCCACCCCCATCGCCGCCGCCGCCGCCGCCTCTCGCCTCTCCGGCCGTCCCCGCCTCTCTCCCTCTCTCTCTCTCGTTACAGATCTCGCGAAGCTCGCCGCCTCTCTCTTCTTCTCCAGTCGTGCGCCGATTTGGGGGATTCGAAGCTCGCCGCCTCTCTCTTCTTCTCCGGTCGTGCGCCGATTTGGGGGATTCGAAGCTCGCCGCCTCTCTCTTCTTCTCCGGTCGTGCGCCGATTTGGGGGATTCGAAGCTCGCCGCCTCTCTCTTCTTCTCCGGTCGTGCGCCGATTTGGGGGATTCGAAGCTCGCCGCCTCTCTCTTCTTCTCCGGTCGTGCGCTGATTTGGGGGATTCGAAGCTCGCTGCCTCTCTCTTCTTCTCCGGTCGTGTGCCGATTTGAGGTCGTCGTCCTCCCTCTCTCCCTCTATTCTCTTTCAGATCTGGTTTTTGATTTCTGGTGGTGGTGGTTGTTGTTGGCAGAGGAGAGGGGATTTCTGGTTGTTTCTGGTTGTTGCTGGTGGTGGTGGTGGTGATTTGGTGGTTGTTGCTGGTGGTGGTGGTGGTGATTTCTGGTTGTTGTCGCCAGAGGAGGGGGCGCGGCCGCGGCTTGGCGCGGCGAGGAGAGGCGAGAGATAAGGGAGAGGGAGAGAGGTCGACGGTGAAAGGAGAGAGGGGAGGCAGAGCTGCCGGCCTCCGGCGACGGCTCGGCCGTCCAGTGGCGGCGGCAGGAAGAACTAGGGAGGGAGAGAGTGAAAAGAGGAAGAAATTATTTTAATTAACTCAATAATTTTGATGGGCTCTATTCAATTAAAACATAACACTCCATTTCTTAATTTCCGTGCCAAAAAAAATGTGGCCACTTATTATGGGACGGAGGGAGTATTTAATATCGACAACCTGAGCTAGGACTACGAAAACGACACGTGTGCAAAACATCGTGGAAAATAATAAGGACAACCAATGACTAGATCTTTTACTCGGTCAGACCTTTCATATGGCTAGACCCTTCATAGGGTTAGACCTTATCATTCTACTCCCATTTGGGTGCTGGCACGGGTTTTAAGAAAGCTGAAAAATGTGGTGTAAAGGTGGTGTAAAAGACTAAAAGAGTAGTGTTAATGTATTATGGTTACTTTTACTAATCTTGCACTAACTATTTGGCATTATTTTATTAGGTGAATTAAATGAAAGCATTTAAATGAGAAAACATGGAAAATAAATAAATAAATAAATACATAAAAAAAATGGAAAATAAATAAATTAGAAATAAAATTTTCAGAAAATAAATAAATTGAAAATTCAAAAATAAATAAATAAATAAACTAAAAATTGAGAAAATAAATAAATAAACTGGAAATAAATAAATAAATAAGTAAATAAACTGGAAAATAAATAAACTGAAAATTCAAAAATAAATAAATAACTAAACATGAAATTCAGAAAATAAATAAATAAATAAATAAATAAATAAACTGGAAATAAATTAACTGAAAATTCAGAAAAAAATAAATAAACTGGAAAATAAATAAACTGAAAAATTCGAAAATAAATAAATAAACTGAAAATTCAAAAAATAAATAAACTTGAATTCAGAAAATAAATAAATAAACTGAAAATTCAGAAAATAAATAAATAAATAAACTGGAAAATAAATAAACTGGAAATAAATAAACTGAAAATTCAAAAATAAATAAATAAATAAACTTGAAATTCAGAAAATAAACTGAAAATTCAGAAAATAAATAAATAAACTGGAAATAAATAAATAAACTGGAAATTCAGAAAATAAATAAATAAATAAACTGAAAATTTAGAAAATAAATAAATAAACTGGAAATAAATAAACTAAAAATTCAAAAATAAATAAATAAATAAACTTGAAATTCAGAAAATAAATAAATAAATAAACTGAAAATTAAGAAAATAAATAAATAAACTGAAAATTAAGAAAATAAATAAATAAATGGGATTGATTAGGCGTGGGGGAGTTGGTTTCGTAGTTTTAATTAGTGAGTTAATTGTGTGGGTTAATTGCATAGATTAAATAAAAGTGTGGATTTATTAATGACATAAGTTGTAAATAAATTGAAAAGTAAAGGGTATGAATGTACAAAAAGGTAAACAGGGCACTTTTTCGTGGAAAAAAAAGGGGTAAGTAGGGCACTTTTTCGTGGACAGAGGGAGTATTACAATTGAGGTGCAAGACTACACCCTACCATTGTAGGTTTGATCATATGAAAACACGCATCCCTTATTAGTAGAGATGTCAATGCAGCCCGAAACCCGTGGGCCGACCCGAATAATCCGACAAAATTAACGGGTTAGAGTTGAAAAATCACAACCCGAAAAAATCTTCAGCCCGATTAGCCCGCACCCGACTAACCCGGAACCCGATAGGGCTAGCCCGAAAACCCGATGGGCTGGCCCGGTGGGCTGACGGAATTGTGACTGATGCATCCACTTACAACTTCTGCTATGTTTAGATCTATGGTATTTGCTTAAATATATATATGTAGCCTCATTAAAAAAAGTGAAATTAATTAGTTAGAATATATATGTGTGTGTGTCTGTGCAATCTCATTAAAAAAATGAAATTAATTAGTTAGAATATATATGTGTGTGTGTCTGTGCAATCTCATTAGAAAAAGTGAAATTAATTACGGATTTTTTGTAGAAATTGATTATTAGTATTTCATTAGTTAGAAATTAATTACTGATACCAATTTTTTTTCCTGTCAATGAGACGTGCATGGCAAATCCACTAATTATTCAGTAATAATCTAGATTGATTCTAGTGCATTGATACATGTTAAAGTTTACTATCTCATTTTAATATAAATTTGTTTATGTAATCTTGAATATCTTATATTTTTGCATTTCATGCTTTGCTATATAATTTATATATTTAATATCTATGTATATTTTATACATTATACATTAGATCATTAGGAATAATAAAATACAAATGATAATTTTATTTTTACGCCTTTAACATGATTAGCCCGATGGGTTAATCTCCAACCCGATTAGTCCGAAACCCGAAAGTTTAGGGTTAGGGTTGAAGATTTACAACCCGAAAAAATCTCCAACCCGATTAGCCCGCACCCAACTAACCCGGAACCCGATAGGGCTAGCCCGAAAACCCGGTGGGCTGGCCCGATTGACATCCCTACTTATTAGACAACCTTGTCACAAAATGACAAATAACCAGTTATCGGAGGTGCACCAGATTTTGTAGACGCCACACTCACGAGCGCATGCAATGTACGTGAACCTCAACAAAAGACCAGAATACCCTCGGCGTATAAATTAGTATAAATAGCTCATTGTTACACCTTGTACTTTTTTTTTTTTTTTTACGTTCACTTCATCGGTAATATAATTCTAAGTATTTTTCTCCCAATCGTTCTTAGCTTTTGAGTTGTTCTTCCTTCAAATCCGTATACTGAACTTTACATTTGCTTATTGTTGATATCCTCTCAGTTTTGTGAACGAAATTGCGGTTACTCATCAATTTTTAATATGTTAAATAATATTCACGTTTTATAACCTCACCACATAAATCTTTTCGTGTCTGAGAGTTGAGTTTTGGGACATTTAATTAATTTTACTATAGTTCTATAATAGTTCGGGTATTTAATTGTTAAAATATCACTGGTTTGGATACTAAACTGTAATATCTTCCTAAATAAATAAATGAATGCTACCACAGAACTTACAAAATTATGTTAATTATAAATCAGAATCTATATATCTATTTTTGATAGACGAGTAATTGCTAGAAATAAGTTTCTTTGTAGGGGAAGGAATAAAAATATCTTACTACTATAGGAAAATAATATATTGTTATAAACTAGAGAGAAGCGAGAGAATAGAGAAGAGAATACGAATGAAGTCTATTCAATATGGAGGCTAAAGGCCTCTATTTATACAAGTAGGAAGCTAGGGTTTTAGGAAGATTTCTTGGTCAACACACATAAGATATATCTTATAGATATATTTACAACACTTCCCCTTGATTGACCAATCCCTAAAACAAAAAATGTTGCCTCATTAAAACCTTGCTAGGAAAACCCAATGGGACAAAACCTAGTCGAAGGAAAAAGAGTACAACTGCTTCCCCTGAACTTGAGATCATTGAATATCTTTGAGTCGACGCATGCCGATCTCGTGTACCAACTTTCTGAATGTCGATGTTGGTAATGCCTTGGTGAATAAGTCCGCCAGATTTTCACTTGAGCGAATTTGTTGCACGTCGATATCGCCACCCTTTTGAAGGTCGTGTGTGTAGAAGAGCTTGGGAGAAATATGCTTCGTCCTATCGCCTTTGATGTATCCTTCCTTGAGTTGCGCGATGCAAGCAGCATTGTCTTCATATAAAACAGTTGGTTTGGCCTTTGATGAAGCTAACCCGCACGACTCTTGGATATGACTCGTCACATTTCTCAACCATACACATTCTCGACTTGTTTCGTGGATTGCAATGATTTCAGAATGATTTGAGGATGTTGCAGTCAAGGTTTGCTTCACAGACTTCCATGATATAGCAGTTCCACCACATGTGAAAATATATCCAGTTTGTGACTTAGCTTCATGTGGATCGGATAAAAATCCTGCATCCGAATACCCCACTAGAGTATTATCAGAATTTTCTTGATAATATAGTCCAAGGTCAATGGTACCCTTTAGATAACGTAGAATGTGCTTAACACCATTCCAATGTCTCAAAGTGGGTGCAGAGCTAAATCTTGCCAGAAGATTAACAGAAAAAGCTATATCCGGTCTAGTATTATTAGCCAGATAAGTCAACGCTCCAATTGCACTTAGATATGGTACTTCAGGACCAAGTATCGTTTCACCCTCTTCAATTGGTCGAAATGGATCTTTCTTAGTATCAAGAGATCTAACGACCATTGGTGATGCTAATGGATGTGCATTATCCATATAGAAGCGTTTTAACACTTTTTCTGTATATGTGGATTGATGGATAAACGTTCCTCCACGGATACGTTCCATTTGCAAACCAAGACAAAACTTTGTCTTTCCCAAATCTTTCATCTCAAATTCTTTCTTCAAATATTCAGCAGTTTTATTGAGCTCTTCAGGAGTCCCAATTAAATTTAAATCATCAACATAAACTGCTATGATTGCAAATCCACTTTCGGTTTTCTTAATGAAAACACAAGGGCAGATATCATTATTCTTGTATCCTTCTTTTAAAAGATACTCGCTCGGTCTATTGTACCACATACGACCAGACTGTTTCAACCCATACAACGATTTTTGCAGTTTAATTGAATACATGCTTTTGGGTTTTGACTGCAATCCTTTAGGCATTTTAAATCCTTCGGGAATTTTCATATATATGTCATTATCTAATGACCCATATAGATAAGCAGTCACTACATCCATAAGGCGCATATCAAGCCTTTGTGACACAGCCAGACTAATCAAAAATCTGAAAGTAATAGCGTCCATTACTGGAGAGTATGTTTGTTCATAATCAATTCCTGGTTGTTGAGAGAAACCTTGTGCTACGAGTCTTGCTCTATATCTCGTAACTTCATTTTTCTCGTTTCTCTTTCTAACAAAAATCCATCTGTATCCAACAGGGATTTTAGATTCCGGAGTTAGGACTATAGGTCCAAATACTTTCCGATTATCAAAGGAATTTAATTCTCTTTCTATAGCTTCTTCCCACTTTGGCCAATCAAGTCTCTGTTTGCATTCTGCAACAGAGTTTGGTTCAGGATCCTCATTTAAAACTTGAAGAGCTATATGAAAGGCAAATATATCATCAACGATGATATTTTCTCTCTCTAGTATCTGATTTGAATGTAAATAATTTATTGAGATCTCATGATTTTCAGATACTTGTAATTCTTCAGGAATTACATCACTTTCATTTGATTGATTAGTCGTTTTCGTCATTGTTTGGTTTCCATCTTGCCCCTTTCTTTTTCTAGGCATAGAATCTTTGGAACCAACTGGTCGACCACGTTTTTGACGAATTTTGGACTCATTTGCTGCCAAAGCTATTTGTCTTTCAGGGACATCAATTTTAGCTGGAGTATTTGCAGCATGTATGTGAGATTGTGTCACTTTTCTTGTATCTACAAAAGCATCAGGAATTTGATTTGCAATCTTTTGCAAATGAATGATCTTTTCAATTTCTTGTTCACATTGATTTGTTCTAGAATCAAAATGTGATAAGTTTTTCTCATTCCAAGAGATTTCCTTGTGCTTTTCTGGATGTAGATTTATTCCTCCTAATGTTGGAAATGTCATTTCATCAAAATGACAGTATGCAAAACGTGCAGTAAATAAATCACCCGTTAAAGGTTCTAGATACCTTATAATCGATGGTGAATCAAATCCAACATATATCCCAAGTCTTCGTTGGGGACCCATTTTTGTTCGTTGTGGGGGTGCAATTGGGACTTGAACCGCGCAACCAAAAATTCGTAAGTGAGAAACATCAGGTTCTCGGCCAAAAATAATCTGCATTGGGGAGTATTCATGATTGGCTGATGGCCTTAGTCGAATTAATGTTGCAGCATGTAATATGGCATGACCCCAAGCAGTAGTTGGGAGTTTTGATTTCATAAGTAATGGTCTAGCAATAATTTGAAGACGTTTAATAAATGATTCCGCTAAACCATTTTGAGTATGGACATGAGCTACTGGATGTTCAATCTCAATTCCAATAGCCATACAATAGTTATCAAATGCTTGAGATGTAAACTCACCAGCATTATCAAGACGAATTCTTTTAATTGAATTGTCTGGGAATTGAGCTCTTAATTTTATGATTTGAGCAAGTAGTCTAGCAAATGCTGTATTTCTAGTAGAAAGCAAGCATACATGTGACCATCTAGAAGAAGCATCAATCAATACCATAAAGTATCGAAAAGGTCCACAAGGTGGATGTATAGGTCCACAAATGTCTCCTTGAATTCTTTCTAAGAAAGATGGAGATTCAGTATTAACCTTCGTATATGAAGGTCTAATGAGTAACTTGCCTTGCGCACAAGCATCACATGGGAATTCATTTGTAGAAAGAATCTTTTGATTCTTTATGTTGTGCCCATATGAATTATTGATTATTCGGCGCATCATAGTCGCTCCAGGATGTCCAAACCTATCATGCCAAAGCTTAAAGCTTTTTGTATCATTGAACTTTATGTTCATGACATGGTTTGTCTCAATTGCTTTTATGAATGTGTAATACATTCCAGAAGGTAGTGTTGCTAATTTTTCTTTTGTCAGCTTATAGCCTGAAACAAAAGAATTTATGTAAAGATATTCATTGCTACCTTCTGCAATTGTCTCGATGTGGTATCCATTATTGCGGATATCCTTGAAACTTAGTAAGTTCCTTTTGGACTTACTAGAGTACAGGGCATTTTCAATATCTAATTTAGTATCATTTGGTAAAATGATACAAGCTCTTCCGGAGCCTTCAATGATGTTTGATGCACCTGATATTGTGTTGACATTATCCTCGGCTAATGTCAACTTAAGGAAATACTTCTTCTTTTGAAGAATAGTGTGTGTGGTGGCACTATCGGCAAGACAAACATCACAAGATTCCATTTGATTTTCTGAGATATTTTTTGAAAAAAAAAAATCAATTATTATTGAGTAAGCATTTCAAGATAAAGAAATAAGCAAATGTTCTAATAAAAAATAAAAACAACTTGAAAGTAAATGGTAGAAATAAGTAATGTCATCTTAACAACTAGAAATAAAAGATTAAAGACTAAATAGTGTCCATATTATTGTCTTCAAGCACACCACCACCGATCAACTGATCTATATTATCTCCTTTTGGGTCTTCAAAGAAGTCGGAGACATCTAAATGAGTAGTATCAATTGGACCGTCAAAGTCAACATTATTGGACTCCTTTTTGCCTTTTCCCTTGATTGAATCTTGATATAGATCTGCAAGGTGTTTTGCTGTTCGGCAAGTACGTGCCCAATGTCCTGTCATACCACACCTTCCTTTTTGTATGAATTGTGCTCGTTGGATGCTTTATGCTTTTTGTTGCTAGAGGTTGCATCATGTGGTTTACCGCGTCCACGACCACGACCATATCCACGCCCACGTCCACGCCCACGTCCACGTTGGTTCCCACGACCACGTCCATTATCATGGTTGAAAGTTGCATTGGCTTCAGGCAATGCAGCGGAACCGGTGGGGCGGAGTTCGTGATTTTTCAAGAGCAATTCATTATTTTGCTCGGCAACCAACAAACAAGATATTAATTCTGAATACTTTTTGAAACCACGCTCTCTATATTGTTGCTGTAACAGCACATTAGAAGCATGAAAAGTGGAGAATGTTTTCTCAAGCATATCAGTATCACTGATTTTCTCTCCACAAAGTTTCAATTTAGAAACAATTCTAAATAATTCAGAATTATAAGCACTCACAGACTTAAAGTCTTGCAGTCTTAGATGCATCCACTCGTAACGAGCTTTAGGAAGGACGACAGTCTTTTGATGATCAAACCTTTCTTTGAGGTTCGTCCACAATTCTTGTGGATCTTTGACAGTCAGATACTCTGTCTTAAGGTCATCATGAAGGTGATGACGAAGGAATATTAGTGCCTTAGCGCGATCCTGGTCGGACGCTTTGTTTCCTTCTTTGATAGTTTCTCCTAGACCCCTTGAGATCAGGTGAATATCAGCATCAAGAGTCCATGACATGTAATTCTTGCCAGAGATGTCAAGGGCGATGAACTCAAGTTTGGCTATGTTTGCCATCAGTGCAATTCTGCACAAAATAATCAAGGATATGTTATCCAAATGTTTAATTTACTTGCTCATAGAGCATATAATATTCTTCAGGAATATTACTTGTGCTACTTTAATAGCATCAATTTAAGATCTTTAATGTAATATTCTTATTACTTGTGCTATTTGAATAGCATCAATTAGTTTTTCAAGATTATTTTGAAAAAAAATAGAATATATATAATATATTTCAGAATAAAAGCACAAAAATCACGGATTATGGCATAAAAAAAAATAATAATTGACGTGAAAAACAAACAAAGCATATAAATTTACAATTAAATATGAGATTAAATCCTAATCAAAACATATAAATTGACATAAATCCTAATCACAGAAAGTAGGTAGAATTAAGTCATATTATTAAACGAAAAGTCATACGCTATTTTAGAGCAACAGAAGAAAAAAAATCATATACAACAGAATAGTCATAACATTAAAAAAAATTAAACGAAAAATTATGAGATTAAACAGAATTCATGTGCTACTTTATAAATTATGTGTTACTTTATGCGCTACTTTAAACAGAATAGTCATAACATAATCAGAATTCATTCGCTACTTTATAAATTAAACAGAACTAATACGTTTGAGGATTTGACATTGTATTGAATAATTAATATATAGATCTGTCTGAAATTTATTTAAATTGAGAATTTCGTGAAATCAAATAGAGATGAAGTTATTTAATTAACTACACTCTTATATGATTCACATAAAATCAACACAAAGATTAAAATAAAATTACCTTTTATGATCGAAGGGAGATGGTGAGAGAACTAGAAACTATCGTGCTGATAGCGTGTTATAAACTAGAGAGAAGCGAGAGAATAGAGAAGAGAATACGAATGAAGTCTATTCAATATGGAGGCTAAAGGCCTCTATTTATACAAGTAGGAAGCTAGGGTTTTAGGGAGATTTCTTGGTCAACACACATAAGATATATCTTATAGATATATTTACAACATATATGGAATAGTAATGTACGAAGAATCAACAATTTAACAAATCACACATATATACAATCTTGAAACACAATACAAGAGAGGCAAAACCAAAAAACAAACTAGAAAACATGAAGGAAAGAAAAAAAAAAAAAATTGAAGCTAAAAATCAAATCCCATAGTGAAAACCACATCCATAAAACTTGAGTGTAGTAAGATGATCAATCTTCCGAATCATTTCATCTCCAAGATACCTTAAATGATCTCCAACCTCCCCCCTCCTAAAGAACGCATTATACGGCAACGGGAAGCCGCTGCCGGAGAGCTCGCTCGACTTGTTCACTTCTTGCTTGCTCAAAACCTCAAAGCTGCACATCTTCACTATCTTCTCAACTTCCTCGTCTCCGTCTCCGCCTCCAAAGGGGCACCCCAAAAACTCACCGAGTCGCCTCACATGAACCCTAGGGTTTTCCTTGAGCTCCTCGTACGTAACAAACAACACTTTGTGGGGCCTGGCCAGGCTTTCCTCCCTATAAGCCAGCACATGATCGTAGTAGGGCCCGAACGGGACGACGCCGTCGCAGAACTGATCGACGGCGGCCTCCAGCTCCCACGGATCATCGCCGACGCCCTCCAATTTCTGCAGGAAATGCCACAGAGAGACGAGGGTGTCTTTAGGGTTTCGAGTTATGTACACGATCTTGCAGTCGCATGAGTTGAGGAGGTCTCGTAGAATCTGATGCGGTGCGTGCGTGCTCAAGATTCTGCCTTCCTTTTCATGGAGGAATTCGTCGACGCTGGCTTGTGCTCGTTTTCGGGGGTAGAGGTTGGTCTCGAGAGATGGGATGAGCTCCTGCGGGTGATTGAGGGACAAAACGGCGTCGTCTTGCGGGGAGCGGTGGGTGATGGAGTAGAGGAGCGCCTTGAGCCATGTGGTTCCGGTTTTGGGGAAAGAGGCTAAGATGATGTCTGTGGGGAGTGGTTTGAATGTTTCCACCATTTCTTGAGTTGTTTCGAGGTATGTTTTTGTGAACCAGAAGCCATTGAATTCGTACAGGAATTCATGGCCGCACCATTTTTGTTTTTTAGGAGATGAGTTGATGATGAGTTGATTTTGTAATTTGGTGTCGGAATCTGGGGTTTCCATCGTGTGTTTGGGAGATTAATTGATAATCAAGTGTTCAACTTGGTCATTATATAGAAGCAGCGCATGTGGGCAGCCCAACACTTTTTCTAGAACTCCAACTAAGAATAAAATAAAGATATTTAATATTTTTTACTCATATTTTCTTTTTGCTCAGTTCATCCAATAATTATTCATTGTTTTTTTTTTTTATTAGCACCCCACACAACTCACTTATTCTTCGTCTGGTGCACTTCAACGGATTACATAGGTTAAAAATCAATTTCATAGGTGCATACAACACCATTTTTAAAATACCTATAACACTAATTAAAAATGGATTTTATGGTGATGGATACGACACCGATTTAAAACCCGTGTCTATTAACACTTTTTTCAATTAATGTAGTAGGCGCCTATGACACCGCTTGAAAAGGGCGCTAATAGACACCAATTTAATTTAAAAAAATGCTAATAGACACCGATTTTAAATCGATATTAATTATATATATCTACGATATTGTTTTTTAACCGGTGCCTATTAATTAGCATCTTTTTTGAGATCCCTATAATATCACCATCTACAATACTACTCCCTCCGTCCCAATAATAAAGACACACTTTATTTGGGCACAGAGATTAAGCAGAGGTAGTTTAGGTGTTAAAGTATTGTGGCCCACCCTTATTAGTGTGTTTGATTAGTTGAAGTTTAATGAATATGTTGACCTTCATTTTAAGTTTTGACTTCAAATTTTAAATTTTAAATAATTAAATTTTGGATTTTTAATTAAATTAATTAATTTTATTTTAGAATTCCCATTTAATTAAGTTTTCGTTCTCACTATTATCAATGCAAACTGAAACTCAAAATTTCAGAATTCTCATTCCCTTCAAAATTGGCGCTGCATCAGAATTTCATCAAAACTAAAAAAAAATGGCGCTGCATCAAAATTTTCCATTCCACTCAAAACTGAATTGAAATAAACAAATTTCATTTCCCACCAAAAAAATGGCGCTGCATCAGTTTCACTTCCCATTTGAAATTTTGTTTACAACCCTATAAAAGGGGTATTTGCCACACTACTTTCACAAAAATTTCTGCAGCAATTCCACACATTTTCAGAGCTCAAAAAACTCTTCCCACCAAAAAAAAGAAAAGAAAAAGATGACTAGAAGGAAATATCTAACTAGTGAAGAAAGACAAGCTATTGCCTCGTTTCTTCTTCAAAACTCTACTGATGGGAAGCTCTATTATGGGACGCATAAGGCTGCCATGGCAAAATGATGATGTTTTGTAGGAGCTCCATTGCACGTTTATGGAAGGCTACAAAAGAGGAAAAAGCAAAAGGTCGGTTAATAATAGTTCAAAGCAAAAAAATCAACAAGGTTAGAAGAAAAAGAGTGCACATTGATTTAGAACTCATATCAAGTCTGGAGTTGCACAAAAGAGGGACCATTCGAAGGCTAGCAACCAGCATAAATTGCTCAAAGAGTACAGTGGGTAGATGGATCTCAAAGGGGCTGATCAGAGCTCATTCAAGTGCCATCCGACCAGATTTGACAGCTCCCAACAAGTTATTGAGGCTTCGGTTCTCTCTCGAACACATTGTGTATGATAGGATATGCAATGTCCTAAAGTTCAAGAATATGCACAATGTAGTGCATGTTGATGAGAAGTGGTTCTACATCATCAAATCAAACCATAAATTTTACTTTACTCCAGCAGAAATAGATCCACATCGCACATGCCAAAGTAAAAAGTTCATTAAAAAGGTTATGTTCCTATGTGCAGTGTGTAGGCCTTTATTCAATGAAGATGGGAGTGTGTTATTCGATGGCAAGATAGGGATTTTCCCTTTCATTGAGATGGTACCAGCCAAAAGAACAAGCAAGAACAGGGAGGCTGGAACAATGGAAGAGAAACCAATTCAGTCCATCACTAAACAAGTGATGAATGACTGCTTTATCTACAAGGTATGGAAAACAGACGAGCTATGTATGCATTGTACTTCTGATTTAGTTGGTTTTATTTTGTTGAGCTCATATGAAGCTTAATTTCACATGTAAGAGTGTTTAATTTCAATTTCTTGGCTATATAAACAGCTAATTCCAACAATTATGGCCAAATGGCCCCAATTTGCAAGCAAACTATATACATACAGCAAGATAATGCTAGGCTATATATAAAAGACATTGATCCAGATTTTAGAGCTGCAGCAAATGGTTTTGATATCAAGATTGTTCATCAACCTCCAAATAGCCCAGACACCAACATCAATGACTTGGGGGGGGGGACCATTCGAAGGCAGCCTCCATTGCTGCAAATGCATTAGCTAGGCTCTAATCCCAACTGCATTTTCAGTTGGTCTATGCCCTCCACCACTCCTTTTTCAAGCAAATATCCAATGCACTCTTCCACAAGGTCTTTTGACACTTCTAATGCCATTGGAAGTGCACCCAGTCTTGCAAGCATTCCCTTCTTCATGTGTGGGAGCTTGTAACAATTCTGCCCTCTTACTTTCAAAATTTCAGTTAAACACCCCTGTAGGCTCAAGAATACACAGTTTAAAGTACTAGGACTTAGCTCTTCATACGATTTCTGAGCTGCCTTCACTAGCTCCCCTTCATTTGTGCAAACTGATTGTACTTGCAAGCTTTGATTGAGGATGCCTCCATTTAGTTGGTTGTTTTTAGATTTTTTTTTTTGTTTTGGTTGGAGACACCAACTGAAAGAGGCTAGTTTTTGTTAAATGCCTCATATTTTGTAAAGTGTTAATGTAAAGCTTTTTCATTTTATGGATTTGAAAGCTCCTTATTTAGAAAGGAACGTAACACAGCCTGGAAATTTCCAAGTTTAGAAACACAAACAGTTCACAGAGGGACACACCCCTCATACCAACAACAATTTAATGGAAGTATCAATAGCACAGAGGGCCACGCCCCTTATACCAACAGGACACACACCATATTTAATCACACACAATTAGTCACAAGAAAGAACCAATTCACGGCCATCAAGCCAAATTTAAGGGACACAGCCCACAATCTCATGAAGTAGCACAAATAATCATAGATTTTTTGGCCAAGGCATACAAATTAAACAAACGAGCATTTATTCATCATTTTAGCATATCAAATTCCATCTACCACACTGTACTGATGCAAGACACAGAGGAACATAGATATCGCAACAATAAGAACAATCTCACCCTTTTAGAGCCGGAAACATGGTCTCCACCATCATTCGCAACAAAGGGGAGCACCAGAGCCACCTGTCGCCACCGACAACCTCTTCCCATTCGCGCACGACGTCGTCCTAGCTCTCCGTGCATAGGAGAGAGTCTAGCTCTGACTCTTCCGCCTTCATCATGGTAGAGGGGCGGCGATAGATGGGCCGGTGGATCGGACTCCTCAGAACCCTCGAATCCTCCATGAAAGCACCACAGGAGGACTCCTCGGAACCCTAAAATCCGCTGCTCCCCTCATAGAAATAACCAGACGGCGGCGACGGCAACGGAGGTAAGGAATCAAAGAATTCTTCGTCCTCCAAATCGGGGATGAATTCGGAGTTCAAATACGCCGACCAACCCAATTTATCGGCCAGCGATAGATGGGCCGACGGATTGGACTCCTCGGAACCCTCGAATCCTCCATGAAAGCACCACAGGCGGACTCCTCGGAACCTTGAAATTCGCTGCTCCCCTCATAGAAATAACCAGACGACGGCCACGGCAACGGAGGTAATGAATCTAAGAATTCTTCGTCCTCTGAATCGGGGATGAATTCGGAGTTCAAATACGCCGACCAACCCAATTTATCGGCCATAAACGCATAGATCTAGGGTTCCAGAGAGAGGGAAAAAAGGGATTAGGGTTGGAGGCTGAGGGCAGCGAAATCTTAGGGTTTTAGAGGAGGGCGGCGCAGATGAAGGGGTGTAGCTGTAGAATTGGCTGAGGGCGGCGGATTTTCAGGGTTCCGAAGACGATCGATTCAGAGAGTGAGAGAGGCGGAGAGGCCAAGAGAGTAGAGAGAACTTTCGAGAAAGTGAGAGAGGCGGAGAGGCCGAGAGAGTAGAGAGAACTTTCGACAGAGTGAGAGAGGCGGAGGGGCCGAGAGATAGAAAAGACCTTTAGGGTTTTTTTTGTTTCTTATTTATACTTTAATTAAGGTGCATTTAATTAGTGTATCTTAAATCCTAATTATTTCCTTATTTGAAAATGTGTCTTTATTATTGGGACAACCCATTAAGGAAAGTGTGTCTTCAATAATGGGACGGAGGGAGTATTAATTTATAGATTGTTACATCGATTAAAAATTGTTGTCTGTTAACATTTTTCTTGTAGTAAAATTTGCTAGAGAAGATTTTCTTGATATTTGTCAGCTGGGATTTTCTAGAAATCTTCTAAATAACCAAGACATGTCACGGGATTATAATCTAATTAACACACTTGCTACTAGGGATGGCAATGGATCCTGGACCCGGTCCAGATCCGTGGATCCAGATCCGTTTTTACGGATCTGGATCTCAATTTCTAAAACGGATCTGGATCTTAAAATTTTAGACCCGGATCCGACCCGTGGATCCGTTTATTTTAATATATATTATTTATTTTTTATATTTAATTTAGTAATAATATTAAATATATTAAAAATTAATATATATTACACCAAATAGAATACAAACCCTAGTTTCTACATTTGTCTCCCAAATCTCTCGGTTCCTCCCTCTCCAGCCTCCATTTCGCCACCCTCCCTCACCCGTCTGGCCGTCCCAGCCCGTCTCCCTCCCGGCCTCCCTTCCAGTTCACCGGCGAAGGTGAAGTCACAGGTCGCCGTCCTCCCTCACCCCTGCCCATCTGACGACGCTCCTCCTCTGCCGTCCCTCCAGTTCGTCGGCGGTCGGCCTCCCTCTCAGTTCGCCGGCGAAGGCGGAGTTACAGGTCGCCGCTTTCTCTTTCACACTCTTTCTTTTACTCTCTGCTCAACTCCCTCTCACGTCACGCACCGGTCGCCGTTGCGCCGCACCATTGGCCGCCGCCATAACAACCACCTCTCGATGCACCGTCGGCCGGATGTCGATGTCCACCACAGGGTGCTCAGAATCTAAAGTCAGCCATTTTGTTAAATAAATTGTTAGATTTATGACTATATTTGAAACTTATTGTTAGATTTGTTGATTTGGCAGCCATTAAATTGTTAGATTTTGTTAGAAAAATTGTTGATTTCAGCCATTTTTGAGAGATTGAGTTTGTTAGATTTAGTCATTTCAGCCGTTAAATTTGTTGATTTCAGCCATTGATTTGGCAGCCATTTTGTTAGATTAGATTATGGTTTTTGATTGAGTTTGTTTGATTCAACCATTTCAGATTGGATTTATCGAAATTTGTTGATTTTTTGAATTTGTTTTAATTTAATTTAAAAATAATAGATCCATGGATCTGGACCCGTGGACCCGCGGATCTGACGGATCTGGATCTGGATCCAAAATTTTCAGATCCATGGATCTGGATCTGATAAATGAAAACGGATCTGGTATTGATGAGATCCGGTCCAGATCCGGCCCGTTGCCATCCCTACTTGCTACTTATAATAGCCATTCTATCTAACTAAACCCAGGTGCATATATTGGACTATTTCTACATCATTATAGCTTATCTATCTCTAATGGTAATTAAATAAATATAAGAATAACTATTTTATTCGTATTTCATTACCTAGTACCAATAATCACTTCCTTAGTCCAACATAATAGGTGAAATTTGAATTAATGACATTTTAATTTTTACTATTGGGCTACTAAATGGGCCGGCCTTATAAGTAATAAGGTTTAACCTTCCACAATTGCATCATAATTTTATTCAATTTTCGTGTATAAGAGCAAAACAAAATAAACAAATTTTTATTTTTTTTTATAAATAGTTCTGGAAAAAGCTACCTGGCTTGCTAAGAGAAAATAGCTAAACATGTGCGCTATTGATGCAACGGAACCTCTGATTTAAGAATAACACAAAACTACTAACTACTACATAGTTGACACGCTGTATATATATCGAAAGAAGTAGAGAAAATGAAAAGACCCAAGCATATATAATCCCATTCAATAACCAATGTCTGAACATAAGCTAACAAATCCTATTTATACTAGAGGTGGTCTCCTGTACTGTACATTCCTCCGTATCGTGAAGACGGGTCAAACTTTGCCGAGATTCATCTCGACCTGTTCTTCTTCTTTTTTCGCCCATTTTTTTTTCGTTCAATTTTTAGACCAACGTAACTGATACTTTTACTATCAATACATAACACTTTTATTTAATACAAATGATATATTACAAATGATACTTCGTAAATGATATTTTTTATAAAATCAAATGATATTTTGTATAAAAATGAATGATATATTACAAATGACACTTTAAATGTATGCAAATGACACTTTTTTATACATATAAATGATACTTTTAAATTGACCAATGGAGAAGAGTTAGAGAAAAAAATATAGACCCGATACATCCAGATGTACAGGAGAATTTGTGTTTATACTAATATAATTTTTAGAAAATTGCAAACTAATCACCAACTAAAATAAAATACTAATAAAACACTAAAAAGCTATAAGCAACAACAATTAAAAGAGACGAAAAATTTCATCCCCCAAGAGTCAGTCTTGCTTCTGCAAGAACATAAAGACAGCTCCATCTTCATCATTCTCCCTGGCGTCGAAACCAATATTTTCCCTCGAATTGAAACCAGCTTCATCTGTAGGGCAGTTATTCGACATACATGTCAAAAGGCCTTCTTTATAGAGTCTCTTATTGTATTAATAGAAACTTTAGTATAAGTCGAAGAAAATGGTGATTGAATGATACAGCTGCTAGAAAAATCAATTACCACCACTAATAGACCATAATTTTTTTATCACAATTGTAGTGTATGTGCGTGTTTAGCCCGTCCATACTATAAACTATAAATAATCCTTTTCGTTATTAGCCAGTGGAAGGAACTTCTGTCGTCAAGCGTTAGTCTTCATGAAATTCATATTTATTCTTCTAAAAATTAACATTGACTAGCTAAATTTGCACGTTATACACACCGAGACACCCCATTAATTGGTCATTCATTATTTTCTTATAAAACACATGTTTGAATTTCCACCATTAGGGTGCCTCCAACCATGATCCAATTTCTAGTTTCTAAAATTGCCACGTCAGCTTTAGAAACTCACCTATTTTTTTCTCTCACATCTCCTCCAACAATAAACCAGTTTCTTACTTTTTCAGGGTCCCACCATAATGCACACTCCCTTTATATATCTATATATATATATTTCCCAATTAATTTTATTTGCATTAATATTTATATATTTTATTTTTATTTTTAAATTAAATTTCTATATATTAATTATCTAATTTAATAAAATAAATTAAATTTAAAATTATAAATAATAATTAAAATTACTAAGATTAAATCATATTCTGTTTACAAAACAATATATATATATATATATATATATATATATATATATATTAAATTTACAAAGCAATATATATATTTTACGTAACATACATATTCAAAGGAGAAAAGCAAAATAAATAAAATGGGAACACCAATATTGGGCAATATTGGGCTGAAAACAGAAAATTGAAGGAATGGGGCCCGCGCCTGGGACCCGCTGTGTCAGCAAAAACTGGTTCCCAGTTGGCAACCAGTTTCTCCATTTCTTTTTGGAAACCAGTTTCTTTTTCTCCCAATGGTAGTTCTCAATTTTGGAAACTGGTTTTTTCAACCGTTGGAGGCACCCTTAGTATCCTTAATTTATTTGCGTTCATGCCATTAATCACTCATTTATTATTTGTGTAACTGACTTAAAACTAATATCAACGATCCCTCTACATAATTTCTTCTATAAAGTCCAACAAAACATATCTCAAAACCACACTGCAATAAACAACAATGGCACTGAAATTGTTCTTTTTGGGGATGCTCTTGATGTTAGCCGGCGCCGTTGAAATCCAAGGCAAGGTTGCGACACCTACGATTCATGTGATTAGCGCAGTGACTAACGGGAAGTATCCGATCGATCTCAAATTTCATGTTGAAAATGGGGAAAGGCACTATACTTTGAAACAGGGCGAGGCATACAATTTGAACGTGCCAAACAAAAGCATCGATTTTACTTGTGAATTTAGTCGAGGCGGAGGGGATGAATTTGTTAATGTAATTGTTTACGATCCGGTCCGAGATAATGGTCGAGCAACCATATATTGGAAGGTTGATGACATCGGAGTTTCTATGAGCTATGACAACACTAATTATAAAAGGGACAGTAGTTGGCTAATAGAATAGGAATTATGTAATAAATTCATCATCATATATTATGGTTTATGACACTGAACATAAACTCCCAAAATATATAGATCATTTCAATTTTTATTCTCAATCCTACTCAATTTTACAAATATTTTCATCCTTAACTTTATGATAATTGGGAGTAAATTAATAGCACTCCACATCATTACCGAAGTTAGTGTCATCACTCTAATTGCAGATATCCTCTACTGCATATACCCGATTAGTACACCATCTGGAGAAGATGTTGGGTTTCTTTGCCTAGCCGGGAGATTCATCTCTTGGTTCCCGACCGTCTTGTCTACTTCACTGCTGCTCAAGCAACTTGAATCCACCTATTTTCTCTTCACTACTTTGAACTCCTTCTCACCTGTATTTCCTGCAAAAGAGGAAAGAAACAACAAGTAAAAAGGAACCAAAAAGAGAATCAAAGAAGATAAAGAACCAGGAGAGAGATTTCAGGTGTGGGAAAAGTGTGTCTTGGCGACACAAGGGGCTCAGATTTTCCCACGGAGACGAAGTACTTCCGGCAACAACACAAACCAAGGCCACAAGATAGATCAATGGTGAAAACACCACACGAAGCTCACACAATCAGTCACCAAACAGGAAACCACAGACAGGAATTCGGCGACACAGGAAAGGAGTATAGTGAATCTCGTGTGTTGTTGCTTGCATTGATCGCAGGGAATGGGGGGTTAAGAAGGGAGAGATTGCATTGAAGGCGTTTGTGTAATCGAGGGTTGGGGGAGGTGAAAGGGTGGAGAGGATCTGATTAGGGTAAAGTGAGGGAGACCGAGGAGGCGGAGGGAGAAAAGAAGAGGGGAAGCAGATGGGCTGGGCCCAAAAATAATTGGGCCAGGGGTAAAAGATAAAGAACATTGGGCCAACTCACCACATATCCACCTTTAGCCCATTGATCTTTATGTCGCCAAGGAAGTACTCATCACAAAACGATTTATCATCACAACCATTTTTACTCTTATCTATCACACAGACAAGACAAGAGATGAGAGGGAAATACTAAGCATATAAATCTCAGTCTCAACACTAGAGAACAACCCAAAAGATAGCAACTCATCTCAAGCCTTTAAAAGGCTATCCTTAAATAAATTGCAAAGGGGTAAGAATAACCAACACAGACAACACAAAGGCACATAAGGCATTCAGCCACACAGGCTAAAATACCTAACAGAGAAAGCACAGAAACTAAACTCGACCAAGATCAATGTTTAAAGATCTCTTGCATGACACCAGCTTTGCAACTGGTAGGCACTTAGTACCCATGTCTGCAGGGTTGAATTTAGAGGGGATTTTATCAAGCAAAATATCACCTTTTTCAACAACATCACAGATGAAATGAAATCTCACATCAATGTGCTTAGTTCTATCATGAAACACAGGGTTTTTGCATAGTTGAATAGCAGATTGGCTGTCAGAATAAATAAGAGGTTTATCATCAATGAACTTAATTTCAGACAGAACACCATTAAGCCAAATAGCTTCTTTCACAGCCTCAATAGCAACAATGTATTTAGATTCTGTAGTAGACAAGGCAACAATATTTTGCAGTTGAGATTTCCAACTAATGCATGCACTACACAAAGTAAACACATATGAAGTAGTCGATCTACTTTCTTTGATCCCTATCATTAGTATAGTTTGAATCAACACATCCCACACATTTAATACCATCATCTGCCCTAGAGAATGTCAGACCACTATTCATAGTGGATTTCAAGTACCTAAGAAGCCATTTGAGGGCTTTCCAATGTGGAATTTCAGGGTTAGCTATATATCTACTCAAGCAAGAAACAACATAAGCAATATCAGGCCTTGTGCTAATCATCAAGTACATCACAGAACCCATAGCATTTGCATAAGGAACATGTTTCATCTCAGTCAACTCAGATTCAGTTTGGGGAGATTGATTTTTACTTAACACAAAGTGATAAGCCAAAGGCACATTGACAGGTTTGCAATTTTCCATGTTAAACTTCTTCAAAACTTGATCAACATAGGTAGTTTGATGCAACAAGAGAGTGGATTTTTCCCTATTACTTTCTATGTTCATGCCAAGTATCTTCCTTGCATCACCAAGATCCTTCATGTCAAAGTTATCACACAAATATTTTTGCACATGTTCTATGGTTTTTAGACAAAGGACCAATCAAGAGCATGTCATCAACATAGAGCAACAAGAACATATGAGTATCAGATTCCATGTCATACAAGCAATGGTCAAATTTGCTTCTAGTAAAGTTCATGTTTTGCATACATTTATCAAACTTAATGTTCCACTGCCTAGGGGACTGTTTGAGGCCATACAAGGATTTCTTAAGCAAGCACACATGATTTGGAAAGTTTTTATCAACAAAAACCCTCAGGCTGATGCATGTAGATGTTGTTTTCAAGTTCACCATGAAGGAATACAGTTGTAACATCCATTTGCTTAAGTTCCCAGTTAAAATGAGCCACAAGAGCAAGCATAATGCGCACAGTAGTAAACTTAACCACAAGAGCAAAAATCTCATTGTAATCAATGCTTTTTTTTTGTGAAACCTTTTGCAACCAATCTGGCCTTATACTTACATCATCAACCTCATTTTTAATCTTCAACAGCCATTTGCATTCAACAATAGAGCAGTCACCAGGTTTTTCAACAAGTATCCAAGTATTGTTGTTATGCAAAGATTTGATTTCAGAGTTCATAGCAGCAAACCATTTATCAGATTCAGCAGAATTCACAGCTTCAGAGTAGGAATTAGGCTCACATTTATCAACATTGCTAAACACATTGAAAGCATATGGGGACAAGTTATAATCATCATATCTGGCAGGCAATTTCACATTCCTTCTTTCCCTATCTCTAGCAAGATGATAGTTAACAAAATTTTCAGCTTCAGGAATGGCATCATCCTCATTATTAGTAGGCTCATCACTTGTCTCAGAATTAGACACATTATCATTTTCACCAAGATCATCAGAAGCAGCAGGTTCATTTTCAAAGACAGGCTCATTGTGGTTCACAGCTTCAGGTTCAGATTGCATGGTGGATTGATTATCCACCTCACTTGGAGCAATGTGGGATAGGAAACATGAACTCATACTTGTTTTGGTCAAAGCCATTCACTTTCTCCACCTCACTTGGAGCAGCAGAGTGTGAGGATTCAAATAAACATGGGAAATTATGCTTATTAAACACAACATCTCTACTAATGCAAGTTTTAAAACCAGGCACACTTCTATCCCATAGTCTATAACCCTTCACACCTTCAGGATATCCCAGAAACATACACTTTCTAGCCATAGGATCAAGTTTGCTCATATTTTGATGCACATATGCAGCACAACCAAAGATTTTCAGATTGCTCAGGCAAATAGGCTTATTCAAGAAGACAGATTCAAACAATTTTCCAAGTAAAGGCACAGATGGTGATCTATTGATCAAATAAGTAGCAATCATGAGAGCTTCACCCCAAAAATGCTTAGACAAACCAGAAGCAACAAGCAAACTCCTAACTCTCTCAAGGAGAGTCCTATTCATTCTCTCAACCACTCCATTTTGCTGTGGAGTGTAGGAAACAGACTTATGCCTAAGGATTCCTTGGTCAGAGCACCAATTATCCATAGCATGATTACAGAATTCAAGCCCATTGTCAGTTCTAATGCATTTAATCCTCTTTTTAGTCTGATTTTGAATCTGAACAGCCCATTTAGAAAGTTTTATAAACACATCAGACTTGTTTTTCATAAAAAACACCCAGGTTTTTCTTGAAGAATCATCAATGATAGATAAGAAAATACAAGTTTCCACTATGAGTTGGTACTTTAGCAGGACCCCATACATCAGCATGCAAATATTCAAGAATCTCAGTGCTAACATGCTTCCTAGGATAAGGCACGGACACGGGAAATGGGGTTTTATGGTGTTTACTCATCACACATGGTTCACAGAAAAGTAAACTAGACACCTTATCTTTTCCAAATGCACCAGATTTATTCAGAATTTCCAAACCTTTATTGCTCATATGCCATAATCTAGCATGCCACAAAGCAGTTTTGTCCTCTTGGACCACATTAGCAACAGGCAAAGGCACAGACTCAGCTTGAACAGCATAAAGATCACCTTTTCTAGGTGCATTAAAGTATAGCCTAGAGTCCTTTTCAAATTGAAATCTCAAGTAATTCACAGAGCCATCAAGCATTTTGTCAGTAATTTTTAACACAGAAAGCAAGCTAAACTTCAACTTAGGCACATATCTGACATCACTTAAGGTAAGCATGCTTCCATTTTTGAATTTCAAGCAAATATTACCCTTTCCTTGAATTTCACAGTTTTGACCATCAGCAAGAGCAACATGACCATATTTTATATAATGCAGATTATGAAACATGTGCTAATAGGGTGTGACACGAAAAGTGCATCCAGAATCAATGAGCCATTCATTAGTTTGCACAGATTTGGAGACAACATTGGTGTAATTTATACACTGAAAATCATATTCATCATGCACCATATAAATGTCATCATCTTCATATAAATTATTAGCATGCTGCTTAGGCTCATTATTCACAAAATTTTTGTTCATTTTGGGTTGTTTGCACCTATTGATAAAATGACCAGGTTTACCACAATTCCAACAAAGCTTGCTGGGCTTTTGATCATAATTTTGATTCTGATTCTTGTTCTGAGTATGATCAGACTGCTTTTCTTGTCTTTCATTAGCCAAAGTATTGGATTTTCCAGAGTTCAAGTTCTTATTAAAACTGTGGTGAGGATTTATGTGGTTATCCCTGTTGACATACATAATCTCACCATGCATAAGCTTGGATTTCAGAAATTTAAGCTCATTCTCTTTTACCTTAAGACCAGTTACAATCATATCACATGTGACTTTAGACCCACCGGCCACCATATTTCAAAGCAGACTTGACTTCAGCAAAAGACTCAGGGATAGATCCCAACAGAATTTGAGGAGCATATTTTTCAATGGAATCATCACCAGCAAGCTTTAAATCATGGAGCAATTTATTAAAATCATCCATATTTGCATCAACATCTTTTGAGGAATCCATTTGAAAAGACATAAATTAGTTTTGTAAAGACTATGCAGACACTTCAGAGGATGCAACACAAAGGGAAATCAGATTATCCCACAGATCTTTAGCACATTTATGATGAGAGACTTTCCTAACAACAAAGCTACTCAAATTTAGCAAAATAGTGGCCCTAGCACTGTCATTCATGTCATGCAATTTTTCATCGGTCATAGATGCATCAATTTTTGTCAAGGTTGCCTTATTAACCTTTTCTTTTACCAAAATGCACTCAATTTTGGTTTTCCAATCTTGAAAATAATCTCTGCCATTAAATGGCACCATATGCACATTGTTCATGATTAAAAGAATCACACAAAGACAGGCAGCAACATACCAAACAGCAGCCACAAACTTTCACAAACAACAGTCAACAGCTCAACAAAAAACACACAAGAGCCCAGAGAAAAGCTTTCCTGAGCAGATAAACAAGCAACACAAGGGGGGAAAAAGTGCTGAGGCTAGCCTAGTTCTCAGCACAGATTTATCTGTGCAGCAATGATTCACTCAGGACAACCCCAAGCTTGTTCAACAAGAACTGACCAGAAAACAGAGTCAGTTTACCAGAAACTCATAAACCAATGAGTTTTAGCAGATTTCAGAGAGCAAGAGAAAACACCAATAACTACTCTTGCTTTCTAGGCTACTCGCACGAGGAGACCCACATGGAAATCTAGACGAACTAGACCGTAAGCAAGATAGTCCGAGCACAAGGCTCTCAAGCTTGGAATGCTAGGGTTCACAAGAAGATGAGCAAAAACACTCAGGGAAGTCGCAGGAGAAAGAAGAACGGAAACAAAAAGGTAGGATCGCAAGATATGATGTGTGTATTTTAGTTACTTAGTTAGTGTGTGTTTTGCTATGATTTTACATGGTTTGTGACATTTTGGCGCAGGAATTAGATGGATTGGAGATGGATGCTCGTAGATGGAAGAAGTTGGTGAAAGTCGAGAATTATGGAAGAAGTTGATTGATTTTGGAGAAGATTAGAGATTGGGCTTGGATTAATTATTCTATATTTAATTATGTCCAAAACTCTTGATTTTAATTATTTCATATATTTTATTTTGTACGGGCCGAAGCCCATTAGCAACAACTCAAGGGTTTTAATTCCCTTAGCTTATTTAAGAGAGAGCCGCATAGATTAGGATATATATACATGTTAGGTTTTAATTTCAAAAGCCACTTAGCCGCAATTTAAGACTAGAGATAGATTAGTTTGACTTCTTTTTTTTGGAGAACAACTCTTTTGATTCCTTTTATGATCATTCTGCACGTTTCTTTATTGCATGCAAGTTTAAGTTAGGTTTTATTAGTTTTAAGTTGTGTTTTTGAAGAATTGCGGCTGGAGTGCTTCTACGGTGTCAAGTGATTCCTTTAATTTTCGAAAGTGTGGTGATGAGTTTATTTCAATTCCATTTATCTTTCTAGTTATATTTTCATTAGTTCTTAATTTGCAATTTATTTGTTTATCGTATTTGATTATTTTCATGCTTGCTTTTATTTCTTTGATTGTTGTTAATTTAATTATGAATAGCTAAACTTCTAATTCGGCGAGAATAATGAAGCATTAATTTATTAATCTGTGAGACCTAATTGAGCATAAAATTGATTCCTATTGATTTCGATTAATTCCTAGGGTTTAAAGATAATTCCGATTTTATTTAAGTCTGGCCAACTTAGGTTTAATTGGATTACAGTCAATTAGCACCTCCAATCCGTAATTACTGGAATATGGCTGATTAGTGATAAAACTACCGTGTTCGTAGTAGGAATTAATTGGTGTATTAATTATTACTAGCGTATCTAGGATAATTGATATAAATTGGGTTCCTTCATCTTAAGGCTATTAGAATATTAAATCTAAGACTGGCGTATCCAGCTAGGTTATATTTTAATAAGGGAAATAGACAGGACTAGCGTATCTAGCCGTCTATCGACACAGTAAGTAGGAATTGGGGTATGTCAGTGTGTATCACGGTATCCTATAACTAGTTGGTTAATAGGGATTAATTAATTATTGCGTCGATGATCAGAGCTTTGAATTAGTATGGATTTATTTGAGCCGAATTACCTTTTTATTGAATTATTTGAAGAGTAGTTTTTATTTGATTTATTGCATTCTTAGTTTTAATTATTTTTTCTCAAAATTAAGGCGTGGTGGCTACACCAAAAATATAGATTTTAGGGAGTCGAATGATTTTACCTGCTCTCTGTGGGATCGACCCTGCTTATCATTATACTAATTTATTTTGATAATTCTGCAGGAATTATTTGGTGGTGAACGACGTCCACCTAAGATACCAGCAAGAAAACCACAGGAATTCACCACCAAACACAGATGCTTTTCACAGAAAGCCAGAATTCCAACCCTAAAACTAGGGAGCTAGGGTTTCAGCCAATTTACCAGAGCCGATTCTCCCAGGCAGGGGAGAAATCGGACTTACCAAAGTCCTTGCTCGTCGGGAGCGATTCGGCGCGGCCCAAAGGGCGGCGGGGTGAAGGAGATGCGATCGGGGGGGTGCCCCGGCTAGGTCCCCGTGGCTCTGATACCACTGTTGGGTATCTTTGCCTAGCCGGAGGTTCACCTCTTGGTTCCCGACCGTCCTATCTACTTCACAGTTGTTCAAGCAACTTGAATCCACCTATTTTCTCTTCACTACTTTGAACTCCTTTTCACCTGTATTTCCTACAAAAGAGGAAAGAAACATCAAGTAAAAAGGAACCAAAAAGAGAATCAAAGAAGATAAAGAACTAGGAAAGATTTCAGCTGTGGGAAAAGTGTGTCTTGGAGACACAGGGGGCTCAGATTTTTCCACGGAGATGAAGTACTTCCGGCAACAACACAAACCAAGGCCACAAGGTAGATCAATGGTGAAAACACCACACACGAAGCTCACACAATCAGTCACCAAATAGGAAACCACAGACAGGAATCCAGCGACACAGGAAAGGAGTAGCAGAGCCTTTTAGAGAGTGAATCTCGTGTGTTGTTGCTTGCATTGATCGCAGGGAATGGGGGGTTAAGAAGGGAGAGATTGCATTGAAGACGTTTGTGTACTCATCAATTCTTCATCTTGATTGAATAAAAGTGTTTTTAGTTGACCCCCGTGGATGTAAGTTCCTTTGCGAACTGCACCACGTAAAATCGTGCGTCGTTGTCTTCTTCTTTACATTCTGTTCTCGTTTGAGATTTCAAGTTCACTTGGCTCGATTGCAAATCTTTGTTTAGATTATCATTTGGAGCCGTCTGTGGGAATGGAAGGGAATCGAATCTTGACAGATTAAGGCGATGGCGAAGTACGAGATTGAGAAATTTAATGGGAAAAAAGATTTTGGTTTGTGGCAAATCAAGATGAAAGCGATTCTGACATCGCAATGGTTAGCTGCTGCTTTGAAGATGGAGAAGCCGAAGGCCGGTGGTGAAGATGGCAAGAAGGTCGATAAAACCGATTTGTTTGAGAAGGCTCATTCTGCCATCAACTTATGCCTTGGGGATAAGGTCTTAAGAGAGGTGGCCAGAGAAGGAAGCGCTGCAGTTGTATGGAAAAAGCTTGAAGATCTGTACTTGCAGAAAAGTCTAGCTAGCATACTTTATTTGAAACAGAGGCTGTTTTCATTCAAAATTTTGGATGAAAATGAAATGTCCGATCAACTGGATGAATTCAATAAGATCTTGGATGATTTTGAAAGTGTTGATGTCAAGGTTGATGGAGAGGACAAAGCCATAATTCTTCTCAATGCATTGCTGAAGTCTCTTGAACATTTCAATGACACAATGTTGTACGGCAGAACTGATAGCATTGATGCAGATGAAGTCATAAAGGCCCTAAAATCAAAGGAGCAGTCAAAAACTTCTGATAACAAGCAGGAGGCCATAGCAGATGGACTTAATGTCAAAGGAAAGCCGAAGAAAAAATAAAAGAAGGCAAATCCAGATTACAAGAAAGATGGCCAAAGCAAGTCTAAAGAGAATGAAGCGACCAGAAAATGTCATTATTGTAAGAAGACAGGTCACTTGAAGAAAAACTGCTTCTCATGGAAGAAGAAGCAGAAAGAATCTGGTCAAAATCATGAATCAACAGAGGTTACTGAGCATGTTGAAGATGTTGAGATCCTGAACGTTGTCAGCTATGAACCAGAAAATAGATGGATCATGGTCTCAGCCTGTTAATTCCACATGTGTCCTTTCAGAGATTTGTTTCTTGATTTAAAGAATGAATAATCCGAATCAGTTATGCTGGAAAATGATCACTTATGCCCAGTGAAGGGAATTGGCAACATAAAGCTCAGGATGCATGATGGAGTGGTCAGAATTCTGCAGGGAGTGAGGTATATTCCTACACTTAAAAGGTGTTTAATTTCTCTGGGTATGTTGGAAGCAAAGGGCTATGGTTTTAAGTCTGAAAAGGGGGAACTATCAGTGAGTAACGATTCTGTTATTGTTATGAAAGGGAAAGGCAGAACAAATTGTATTATCTTGATGCCATAACTATGATGGGTGAAGCAGAAGTTAACACCTCTGATGAATCAATGTTATGGCACTCAAGGCTTGGTTATGTAGGTGAAAAGGGATTAAATGAATTACTCAAGCAAGGCATTCTAAAACATTATTCACACTTCAAGGTGGAGACATGTGAAGAGTGTATACTTGCAAAGAGTAAGAAACTCCCATTTCCAACTGGAAAAATGAGGTGCAGTTCCCCACTTGAGTATGTCCATTGTGACCTTTGGGGGAAGGCCAGATCTGAAACCATTGGTGGTGGTAAATACTATTTCTCTTTAGTTGATCAATATTCAAGGAAGTTATGGATTTACATTTTGAAGAATAAGTCTGACACCTTTAAGGCTTTTGAGGAATGGTATAATGAAGTTCAGAATGAAAGAGGCCTGAAATTGAAGTATTTGAGGACTAATAATGGGCTGGAATTCTTATCAGAAGAGTTTCGGAGTTTTTGCAAGGCAAAAGGCATCAAGAGGCACAAGACTGTACCTGGCAACCCTCAACAGAATAGATTAATAGATAGGATGAATAGGACTATTCTTGAAAGAGTTAGGGCCATGCTTGCACAAAGTGGACTTCCTAAGAAATTTTGGGGAGAAGCAGTTGTGACAGCCTGCCATTTGATCAACAAATGTCATTCCTCAGGAATAAACTTCAAGACCCTAGATGAGATGTGGAATGGAAGGCTTTCAGACTACTCATACCTAAGGAAATTTGGATGTCAAGCATATGACATATTAAACAAGATAAATTGGCAAGCTTATTGATCAAAACGACATCGTTTTGATTATTTATTTATTTTTTAAATAAAAAATAAATTAAAAAAATCATGTTTGCCGCATTATCGTTGACACCTCCAGGTCGTTGCGTGGCTTCCGGTTGTGACCCATTAAATTTCTTTTTATTTTTTAATTAAAAAAAATAATCAAAATAACGTTATTTTGATTGATAAGCTTGCCACAACAATTTTAATTTTTCCACGTAAGCTTTGATTTGGGAGAAATTGAAATTATGGGAAATTCCAAAAAATCTCAAAGTGTATGTATTTTGGCACCAATTTCATAGTGTATGGGAAAAACCAGAATTTGATTATAATATGTTATCTTTATTGATTATATTTATATCAGAAAATTTTACATATGTATAACCTTATATACTCCTTTCGTTCCGTAAGAGCGTATCACATATAGGAAGACACAGATTTTAGAAAAAAAGGTTGATAGATAATGTGTTGAGTGAAAATGAGTGAGAGTAGTTGAATTGATTGTGGGGTTATGTAGAAATAAGTAGTTGTGGTGAAATTTATCCTAGTATGATAATAATGAATTGAAAGAAAATTTATGTTTAAATATCATTCTGTCACGCCCCAATTCCTAAAAACATAAGAAATGGGAAAAATGGAGGGAAGCACTTTGTCTTTGAGAAATGAAAATGAAATGGCTCCTAAGAGCATCTCCAATGGGAGGTGCTTAAGGTAGTGCTTAAATGGTGGTCCCCACCTTAAGCACTTCCCCCTCCAATGCATATTTCTTACCTTGGTGCTAAAATCCTCATTTCCACCAAAATTCCAATTTCAACACTTTTATGTTAAAATGTTTAATTTTCATTGAAATTTAAATTAAACATTACATTAAAAATAAAAATTACATAATTTGAATAATTAAAAAAATACAGAATTTAAATAACTAAAAAAATTACAAAAAATAAAAATCCTAATATTACAAAATTAAAAATTGGGTGAAAATTAAAAAAAAATCTAGGATTTTTAAAAGAAAAAAGAACAAAAATTAAAATAAAACAAAATAAATAAAAAAATAAAACCCCTACCTATCCCACCGACTCCCCCCTTCCTTTTCCTTTTTTCTTCTCTCTTCCCCACCCGACCTCCCCCCTTCTCTTTTCCCAGTTTCCCCTGCAACTCTCTTTCCCCAATTTCATTTTTTCTTTATTTATTTATTTTAGGCGCGCGTGTAGCGCACGCCCAGGCCTTCCCCCCATCGTCCCGAGTCCAAGGTAATAATCGGGTGCGCGCCGCCGTGGCTCTCCAGCTCGCGATGCGTCATGTTTGACGGATCGATCCGGGGTGATAACACCCCATTGGAGATGCTCTAACGATCGGGACGGACGCAAATTGCCCCACTATGGGGGCACGTGCCCCCACAAATTTTAAAATTATTTTTATTAAGTATATATATATATATATATATTTAAAGTATAAATAACCAAATTTTTAAACTCCCAATTTTTAATAAAATTAAATTATTATGTAGTAATAATTTTTAGTACTAAACTTGAATTATTGTGCAATAATTTTTTTTAATGTATTTTATAGTTACAATTTTTTTATGCTCCTATAACAAAGAATTTCTGAATCCGTCCCTGCCAACGATGTCAATATATAACAACATTAAATGTTAGAATCACAAGTTTCATTTCAAGACTCTAATAGCGGACTAGAAAAAACATTCAGTCAACTTAAACAGGAGGCTAGGAGTTCATGATCGACATATAATTAATATAATAACATAAGTCGTGGAAAGTAGAAAGACATGAAAAGGGCTGGTCAACCATAACATACCAAAATTAGATGTTAATGGGTTATCTCCAGTTGAAAATTTTTCTTTAGTGTATAGTAATAAATTAGACTCTAATTTTTGATAATTAATATTCTCTCCGTTCTATTATAAATATTTCATTACTTTTGGACACGAAGATTAAGAAATATGTAGAAAGTGGATAAAGTGGATTTATGAAAATTATTTAAATATTAGGTATAGAGAGAATATATTGAAAAAAAATAAATGAAACATTTGTAATGGGACGTTCCATTATGGGAAGTGGGACATTTGTAATGAGATGGATGGATTAATCATTAAAGTGTAATTTCTGCAAAGAATATCTATTTCCACCGGTATGATTGTGAATCTGTGATCTCAAAGTTCAGAATATTACTAAAAAATAAATCAAAGTTGAAGCTACAAACTAAAAATTGCTGAAAATGCAAACTATAAATTATAAATAATCATTTCCGTTATTAGACAGTCGAAGGAAACTTCCGTCGTCAAGCGTAGGGGTGGCATGGTACGGTATACCTTATTAAATCAACCATACCTTATACCTTACCTTTACCTCCGGTATGGAGAAAATTCATATATTTACCTTACCTTTACATACGGTATACCTTAGTTCGGTATACTTTAAGTACGGTATGGAGAATATACAAAACCTTTACCGTACCTTTATTTCGGTATACCTTACCGAATTTCGGTATACCGTACTTTCACGGTATACCGCACTTTAACGGTATACCAAAATAATCGGTATTACCGAAATCGAAAAAATTTAATACGGTAAAAAATTGATAACTTATTTATTTAAAACATGTTTAGATAATGAATAATATTTAACAAATATAATAATGACATAATAGTTATATCAAATTGTATAACTCATGGAAGTATATAATTTTATCATATTTATAGTCTCATACTTATATATTCATAAATTATATAGTAAATTATATTTATGTTATAAGTTGGGTATAATTTAGTTTAGAAAAATAATCATAATTATATATACTATACAATATAACTATGTAACTCACGTCACATGATTATGATAATAAAACTATGTTATTATATATATATATATATATATATATATATTAATATAAACAACACTATCATATAATTATAAGATACTTATATTATTTGATTATATCTATAATCTCGTACTTACATGTTCATATATTATATAATAAGTTGTATTAATGTTGTAAGTTAGATGTAATTTGTTTAAGAAAATTATTCATATAATACACAAAATAACAAAATTAACATTGTCTACATCTCAAGTCTCATCAATTAAACTTCAACAAAAGCAAATTCAAATATTATATTATAATTGTGTTACAATATCAATATAAATAATTCAATTATATTAAATCATAAACTATATGTAACTTATAACATCTATATAATTTACTATATATTACATGAATGCATACAAGTATGAAAATATAAATATCATCAAATGATATAAAAGTGAATAAAATATAATATAGTATGTAAGTTATATAATTTAATATAGTATAAATTATTTATATTGATATCATAACACAGTATATTGATATAACTTACATACTATATTATATTTTATTCACTTTTATATCATTTGATGATATTTATATTCGCATACTTGTATGCATTCATGTAATATATAGTAAATTATATAGATGTTATAAGTTACATATAATTTATATGTTGGACGTAATATTATTTATAATATAATACTAATATTATAACTATGCTATTATATATGTAGCTATTATAAGTTAGATGTATAATCTATTGTAAAACAATAATTTTAGTTATATATTATAACTATACTATAATATCAAAATAAACAATTTTATTTTATTGTATCACTTATACTATATACTGTATTTTATTTGTTTTTGTATCATTTGATGATATTTATAAATTCATGTACAATTGTATATATTCACATAATATAGATTATATACATCATTTTATAAAATTTATAAATACTTTTAAAAATATAAACATAAAAATATATATTATATATTTTAAAACTATAGATTTTGATACGATATATACCGTGATTTTCGGTATACCAATATATACGGACAACTGCGGTATATCAGAATAAGGTATTGTACCTTATTACCGGTATATACTGAATATTAAGGTATACCGGAATAAGGTATGATACCGCATCACCGGTATATACAGTAATATTCGGTATACCAGTAATACGGTATCATACCGTGTTCCGGTATATACCTTTAATACGGTATTTATTGATTTTTTCGGTATATACCGCGGTATCGGTATACACCGGTATACCCCGGTATCTGAAAAATCCATACCTTTACCTTACCGTAAATCTTCGGTACGGTATCATACCTTACCAAAAAAATCGATATACCTTAAATTCGGTATTTTACAGTACGGTATGACCGGTATACCGAGTTTTCGGTATATTTTTCCAGCCCTAGTAAAGCGTTAGTCATAGAGACATTCACATTTTTTGTCTTTTAAAAATTAACATAGACTAGTGTAATCGTAAATTTTCACGTTATACATGCCGAGACACCCATTAATTGGTCATTCATTCTTTCTTTTTTTGGGTAAGTAAAACACATGTTTGAATCTCCAGCATTAGTATCCTTAATTTATTTGCGTTCATGCCATTAATCACTCATTCATTATTTGTGTAACTGACTCACTCTACATAATTTCTTCTATAAATTCCAACAAAACATAGCTCAAAACCACACTGCAATAAACAACAATGGCACTGAAATTGTTGTTTTTGGGGATGCTCTTGATGTTAGCCGGCGCCATTGAAATCCAAGGCAACGTTGTGACACCTACGATTCACGTGATTAGCGCAGTGACTAACGGGAAGTATCCGATCGATCTCAAATTTCATGTTGAAAATGGGGAAATGCACTATACTTTGAAAAAGGGCGAGACATACGATTTGAACGTGCCAAACAAAAGCATCGATTTTACTTGTGAATTTAGCCGAGGCGGAGGGGTTGAATTTGCTAATGTAATTGTTTACGATTCATTCCGAGATAAGGGTCGAGCAATCATATATTGGAAGGTTGATGACATTGGAGTTTCTATCAGCTATGACAACACTAATTATGAAATGGACAGTAATTGGCTAGTAGAATAGGAATTATGTAATAAATTCATCATCATATATATTATGGTTTATGACACTGAACATAAACTCCCAAAATATATTGATCATTTCAATTTTTATTCTCAATTTTACAAATATTTTCATCCTTTAAGTTTATGATAAATATCGCAGACCCACGACTTCAACATAAGGTAATGCAACGCGTAAACATCATCTACTACTGGATGTTAGTAATGGCGATTTGATTGGAAATAAAACATCGAGATGCTTAAACTTTCTTGGGAAAAAGGTGCCATCACTAGAACATCTCATTGTTGTTGTACGATCATACCAACCACCTCATCTCATGTACATCTTGCTTCTGACTATGAATTTGTGCAAGTGAATACGCGGTCGAGGTTTCCATATCAATGAAAATCGTTATTTATTGAAAAATACATATCAATGAAAATCATTATCCAATACATAATAGTTTGAATCTTTGATTGAGACAGCGTCTATCAAGCAAAGCTTTCTAGAAGAGGCTGGACTTTGGCCAGCCATAAGCCCTAAGTAAGGGAAAGTGAAGCGACAAAACAAAAGTAAGGCGTCATATATAAGAGTATCTAAGAACTTTGTTGAATTTTATAATCCTCTCTTGCTCGTGGGAAAGAGTCTTTACTTAAATGTGTAATTTTAAATTTTTGATACTCGTATCAATGAGTATGTATATTCCTACAATATTTTATATGCTTATGTTATCTTTATTTATTATACTTCCTCCGTCTAATAAAAAAATATCGCTTGGGGATGACACAAGTTTAAGAAAAGGTTGATAGATAATGTGTTATGTGGAAATGCGTGATTGTGGGTAAAAGAAAGTGATGTCAAGTGTGCTATTTTTCTATAGGATTAACGAAAATGAAAAATGTGATACTTTTTTATAGAACGAAGGGAGTATTTATATCGGAAAGTTTTAACATATTTATATCCTTATATATACAAGATAAGGATTTTTGATTATTTATAGAAAATTGTAATAATGACAATAATATCTATTTTTCTGAAAGGCGCAGTATAAATGTATAATAGACAGGTGACTTTTTTTTTGGATAGATTAATGGTATCACAAAAAAGTAGTAGTAATTGATAAAACACTTGATGTATATAGGCAGGAAAGTAATGGGAAAACCATGCAAATGGCGCTTCTGTCCAATTCAGTTGAGGGAATGTGAATTGAGAGAGGCTCATGAATTTTGAGGCACACTCTCGTGAACCAACTGGGATCTTAACTGTCCCTTTACCTAATTCTCAACCAAGAACAACACCCCCAAAACACACACATAATCAAACATCACACACACATATACATATACACAGAGAGAGAGAGAAAGAGATAATCTCTACGCATTAAAGTTGATCTCTCTGTCCGTCTTCACCTAGGAAATAATGCTGCTAGTTTGCAGTTCACTTGTTTTTTCATGAATTACATTAATAGTAGCCTCCTTCTTTCCCAGTATAAAAAGGTTCAACAAAACTCCTACTTCCCATCTCAGACAACCCCTAAAAACACACAAACATAAAGGAAACAGATTTTATCTACACCTGCTTCAATATTCTCATTTCAACCATTTTAAAGAATGTATTGGTTTTGGACTATAATGTTTCTAAGTCTTGCAACTATCAACAATTCAGAATCTAAACTTCATAATCAGAAGTCATCTGCC
Source organism: Salvia miltiorrhiza (assembly GCF_028751815.1). Classification (NCBI taxonomy): domain Eukaryota; kingdom Viridiplantae; phylum Streptophyta; class Magnoliopsida; order Lamiales; family Lamiaceae; genus Salvia; species Salvia miltiorrhiza. The sequence continues at coordinate 11,786,754 of NC_080392.1, read as the reverse complement.
GTTATCGTCGGGACAGTCTACTGCGACACGTGTTTCCAGCAGAATCTACCCAAAGCCAGCCAGTACTTGATTGCAGGTTCAGTTTCATCAAATTTTCAAATGCAAAAACACTATTTCTTATTTCAGGTCATGTTTAAAGCTATGTTACTTACTGACGAATCCGGTCCTCTAACATACTCCGCGCCTCAGGTGCATCAGTCACCGTAGAATGCAAGGACGCAGGATCAGGAACGAGGTTCCGGCAACAAGTGAAAACAGACAGCCATGGAGAATTCAAAGTACACCTCCCTTTCCCTGTCAGCAAACATACGAGGAAAATCAGAGGATGTTCTGTGAGATTAATCAGCAGTAATAAACCATATTGTGCTGTAGCAGCTTCTGCAACTTCATCAAATCTTCATCTCAAGTCAAGAAAAGATGGGACACATGTTTTCTCTGCAGGATTTTTCACATTCAGGCCACTCAAACAACCACAAGTATGTGATGAGAAGACAAGCATCAATAGTTTCAAGAAATTATCTCAAATTTCAAATCCTAATGATCCTGCATTTGTACCACCAATTCAAGATCCACCGTCCTTTGGCAGCTTCCTCCCACCGCTGCCTCGACTGCCACCTCTACCACAGCTTCCCCGCCTACCGCCATTGCCCGGGATCCCATTTCTGCCACCGGTGGTACCTAAGAAGCAAGCTGCAAACAATGTACCAAAGTTATCGGAAAATCAGCCAGGCACTCCATTTCCACCAAATCCATTCAACCTACCAAATATATTACCTCCAAACCCTTTTCAGTCACCACCTATTACGATTCCTCCAGTATTTCCATCCCCTTTGCCATCACTTTTTCCTCCTCTTTTCCCTGCACCCAATTCACCTCCTTTGTTCAACCTGCCGCCTATTCCTGGTTTAACTCCGTCTCCACCACCACCGCCTCCAGTCCAGCTGCCTCCGTTTCCCTTCCAGCCAACCCCTGGTTTCCCTGGAGTGCCTCCCGCTAAGGTCTCTATACTATCAGAAACAAGCTCTCCATGATTCTGCGTTAACATAGATGCAATGTATGATAATAGCATAGCCGTACTTGCAATAAACCCCGCTACCTTTTGGACCTTCAACTTTACACATTTTCTACTAGTGTTTTTGTTTCCTGTTAAAAGTGTCTTCACCAGAGAGTATTAGATTCCGAATTAACAATGTTTGTAGGAAAATCTGACTAATGATTTAGCAGTACTATAATGCTTCATCATAAGTCATACAGCATCAAATTAATATGCTAACAGTAGCAGAACTTGTTGGTTTCCACTGGTTTTTCTGGTTACTGATGAAAAAATACATGAAGATGATAGATTTAATGGAAAAGAAAGCATTTGCGCTCTTGAAATATTTGCCTACCACGATTTATGTCCCGATTCTAAAACAACACAAAATAGCTGCATTAAACCTGTTATCAAGATTCTTTTAAATTTTGTTAACCCGATATTGCAAAATAATCAATAGAAAGCATGGAAAAGAAATACATGTGGTGGCGAAACAGTAATAACTATTTCCAGTACTTCAAAAGTCTTAAGAGAATATAAAAGGAAATCAATAATTCAATTACCTCTCGATTGTGCATCTTACAAACAAGTCAGAAACATCACCTTCTATCAATACATATATCTAGTATGGGTCGACAATATTTTTTCAATTGGAACAGCTTGGCATAAAAAAGGAAGAAGCTAAAACAACAAAATCGCAAAGGCAGAACATACAGTACTTCGGAAATCAAAAAGTGCCAAACGATGAGTTACATGAAGGTCTACACAGCCTTATTTGCAGTACTTAGTTCATTGCATCATAGTCATCCAACTTATCATTGTACTCCAAGACCTTCCTTCTTATCTTTGATGTATCTACCCATGTTATAAAGTCTTCCATATTTCTTGTTACAAGAAATGCTGGATCAGTGATGGTATCAGGTCCAACCCGAATATGTCCTTGTTCAATATAAGTAACTGCTTCTTTCAAGTGTTCTGCAAACTTCAATCTAACCAAGACAGTGGCAAGCCGACGTCTGAAGAAAGAAGACACCAAGGAAAGCACCGTTAGAATCATCAATATTTTCTTTTGCTTTTTGATAGCTTTCTACTGGCAGATTAGGTATGTTAACTTAGTGCTATTCCAAAAGCAATCGCTTGTTATTTACTAAAACTCAACCATCAGAAACCAAGATTCAAAACTCAATCAGCTTATCACAAGCAAAAACCTGTAGCAGAGCATCATTTGCAGTTTAAGATTCCAATAGAATACTTGTGACATGATGCATTTGGAAAGGTCGTTATCTTCTTACAGTGAAAATAGTAGTATGAAGTTTCTATTTAGCATTATTTGACTTCTTATACCAATTAAAATTTCAGAGCATAGTATGTTGTAATTACTCAATAAGACATTTATTCATACAGAACATCACATATATGTGTTGCATTTGCTCACTTACCGGCAAAAGGATGATACAGAAAGGCGCTCACACAAAGCCAAACTTTTACGAGAGGGTATAACGCCCATGTTGTACCTAAAGTGATAGAACATCAATGAATAAGACACCAATAACATAAATCTAAACCAATCTGCAGTACTAATTTTCTCAACAGACAACACAAGTTATATTTGAAATGTGCTACAGCACACAAGAAATTAAAAGGCATTGTGTAAAGAAACAGTGATAATGGATCCGAGCTCTCTTCCAATATATAAGAAGAATAAGTACCTTTATCATACAGGATTATTTTATTAAATACTAAACATGCAGTGAGCATGTTAAAAGTACCCATAGGCAATTCATCTATGCAATATTAGCATCTTCACTTTACTCTGCAATTGGCTACCACTTATGAGGTATATGGCTTCTTATTTACATTATCAACTTCCACATGTATGTAACGAAAAGTTCTCAAAGAAGACATTTTGCATGTTTCTCTGGATGGATAATTTATTATATCAACCAAATGAAACCAAATAAACTATTGCAATAATATTTGCTATCTTACCAAACTAGAGGATGCAAATTAAATGCCAGTTTTTTATACTTGTTTCACTCATATTAACCTGATAATGTTCAATAATTTTCATTGTTTCCTATAACTTTTCCTATATCAAGTAGCAAACAAGAATTCATCTTTGAGGCCAATAATTAGAGAGAAAGTAGGCTGTATAAGTATCAAGAGGATCTAGTATTGCAAGGAATCTCATTAAAGAATGGTTGTTATAATAAATTAAACTTTAAGGTGTCTCTCAACAACAGCGGAGTTGGCACACAAGTTTACCGAAAGAATTAGTTAGTCCTAGCATTTTGAAGCAAGTTTGCACATTCATATTGAACTGCACCCTCGTTATGCATAAAAAAACAAGGACTGAATCACACAGACCGATTTCTGGAACAGCATAAAACAACACAATCAAAATATTTTTATCCGGAGGTGGTCGAAAACTGAATTCCCATACTCACAGCTTTTGAAGAAGGTTATCAGTCATCTCAATTCGATAAGGATCTCGTGCATCCATCTGTTTTAGTATGCTGACCAGCTTCTGCACCGTTCTACACAAACGCGAATACCTAAAAGAAAAAAAGAAAAAAAATATCGAATAATTTCTTCGCCGATCCGAATACATGATATTTGATAAATGATTCTCAAATTTACTTTTTGTAATCGTCTCTGCCTGTGACGTGATACCGATGCATTACGAGGTTTTCCCTCTGCCCACCTTCTCTCTTCCATTCCAAAAAGTTAACCTTTTTTAGCAGTTTCTTCTCGTGAAACTTCAGCTTCCTCATCTTCTAATGGAGCAATGAGTATGCAAGTATAGATACGCAAAGGTAAACCCCAGACTAAAACCCTAGAAATTGGGAATTTGTGATTTTCGTAGTTAAACGTCTGCGTGAGGGATTATAGTTTGGGCTGATATAAGATGGGCCCTAACATAGGCCCCAGTTTGGGCTCTCCAAAGACCCATTATTCTTTCACACAGACTTGCCTGAAGCACTAAATAATTAGAACTATTATAGTATTAAAACATGAATTTTTAATTACAAATTAAGTTTAAATTAATTATAAAACTAAATTGATTTTTTTTGTTTAGAATAAAATGAAATTTTATCTGTATGCAATATTTTTTTCTCTTTTTTTTTCTTTTCTGCAAAATTATGTTACTTGGTTAAAGGAAAAAAAATTCAATATGTATCTTAATTTAAAGATTGTGACAAATGTTTTAATTTATATATTATATGTAAAAGAGGGTTTAAAATGAACAAGTCATGATCATTTAAAATTTTAATTTTATTTTTATATTTAATTTTACTTACTTTATTTCATCTTTTTATTTGAATTATTAATGATAATACATATTTTATATTTAATTTTATTTACAGAATAAATTTATTATTTTATTAAGTACTAGATTGATTTAAATTAAATTTCATTAAAATTAAATTAAATATACATAAAATTGATGATATATATATATATATATTATATATATATATATATATATATTAGTTTGATCTAGATTGAAGTTAATTAAAATAAACAATTGCAGTAGAGTAGTAGAGATTTCATGATTAAATAAGAGATATAATCATTATTTTTTTGAAATTATAAGAAATATCTGAATATAATCAATTATGCAACTCGCACGTAGGCATGACCTCAATACTATCCAACGATGGAAAAACATCACCACACGTTGGTGAAAAACGCCCTACGTATGGGACCTCAATACCAAACAACACCGTAACAGACAGAATACAACATCACACGCTGTTGGAATATACAACACCACCTAAAATGGGAAAATATCACCACATACTGATAGAATTAAATCCAAAACCTCTCAAAAAAAAAAAAAAATTGGGTGCCTCAAAGAATCATACTTGAAATTAGACATGAAGCGATTGATCATGTGTTTAGTCTCGACCCACATGTTTATATTAAATTTTCACCATAGATGATATTGGCCAAGTATTGGAGAAATTATTTTGTCCAAGTACAATAGATTATTGTTACCATTTATTATTAAATTGCAATTTTATTAGAAAAAAGAAAGGAAAAAACCTAAGATAATCCTTGAAAGCATAAGAAAAGCAGACTAAGGGTCGAGCCTCATTAAAACCTTTTCACGAAAAACCCAATGGGAAAAACCGTAAAAAGGGAAAAGGGTACCCGTCTAAGAGACGAAAGCAAAAGAGGGGAAGAGCGGAAGGGAAAGTTTCCGGAACTCCGGCCTAACCATCGTCCCCAAACAATCCCGGCTCTCACCCAACAAAAACAACAGAACGAAGGCAAAAGGCCGGTGAGACGCCGTCGCCAAAAAGCCAACCAAAAACAAGCCCAAACCAAAGGAAACAAAGCTACACAGCCGGTTAGACGCCGTCGCCATAAGCACAAACAAAAATCTCTAAAATTTCATACACCTTCTTGAACACCTTATTGTTACCATTTATGAGTATGTACATTGAACACCTTCTTCCAAATAATCTTCTTTATAATAGTTATCCTACGTGGCATGTTTAGAATTATTTTATTTCAAAATCTCTAAAATTTCATACATTTACAATGATTTATCATATATATTCTACATTATTTATTAACTAGTATACGCCCATTCGTGTGTAATACCCCGATTTCTTCTTAATAGGATTTCACGAGAATACTTGAACTTAGAATAAGTAGATTCTCGCCCGGATAAATTATTATATTTCTTTTCGAAAAAGTATTCCTTTTAATAATAGATTTTATCAAATTATTTGAAGGCAATGTGCTTATATTTTCTATCTCAATAAATTATTTTGATGTTGGGCTTTGTAAACAATTTGCAAAGGATCACTTATTTAAGAAGCCCACTATATCTTTAAGTGGACCGAATATATATATATATATATATATATATATATCTTGAGTTTTTGCATGAGTTTTTAATCTTTTACTTGGGGCAGTAGAATTGACACATTGCATGATCATCAGTAGTTAGTTTTAATGCATGATAGGGGTACTTCCACGTCTTCTTCTTCCTGCCAGTTTCCCCTATAAATTTTAGCCATTCTCGCCCTTTCGATCACACACGAAGCAGCTTAACTCTTCACCCAACACACAACTCAAAATCCCATCTTCTCACCAAGAGTAGCAGGCGACAGTTCGTAGCTCAAAATCACAGCCCTCAAAATTTACTTCATAACAGAACTCCTCATTAAGGTTTGCCCCAGTACACTTCTTCTCAACAAACAATCATGTTCATACACCACACACAAAAGCATAATAACCATTCTTTATTTACAATCAAACAGGACATTCATAAAAGATGATTAGCATACATGAATAAAGATCATATCTTGCTTTTTTTTTATGTACATATGGTTGTTACAGAAACTGCACATGAAAAAGAAAACAAGTTTACAGAATGTCTATGGACTAATTGAGCCTTACATGTATTTTCTGTAATCTTTCGCTATGTGTTGTTGATGTGGGAGTCAAGTCGAGGCGAGTCAGGGCAGGGGGGAGCGAAGGCAGCGGTGCTGCTGTGGTCACCGCGGCGGCGCGGTTACTGCTGTTGTCGCCGGCGTGGCTGTCATCGCGGATAGAAGGAGAGAAGGAGGGGAGGCGGGATAGAGTCGGCAGTTGCGAACGGCGGCGGTGGTGGTCTGAAACTCCTGCTGTCCGTCGGCCGATAGAAAGATAAGGGAGGGTCTGAGAGGGTGAGTAGGAGGTGGCTGGCGGCGGTGGTCCTTCGCCGTTGGCCGTCCAGCCGAGAAAAAAAAAAAAAAAAAAAAAAGATGGGAAGGGTAGATTTGCAGATTTAGGGATTTCAGAATTTGGGTATTTGAGAGAAAGAGAGAAAGAGAAGCAAGATGGGGAAAATGGAGAGGGGGAAAAGTGAGGGCGGCGGCGACATCGCTGTTGTCGCCGGCGATGGAGAAGTGGCGAGGCAGCTGGTGAGAGAGAGATGGCGGAGAGAGGAGGAGAAAGGGGTGTGTTCTGGTTTTGGTGAGAGAGAGAGGGGAGACGTAAAGAGGGAGAAATAAGGGGGAGTTTGACTTATGGAATTTTGGGCTTGTTTGTTTATAATTTGGGCCTGTACTTTTAATTCAAGTTGGGCCTGATTTAATTAAAGAGTTGGGCTGCATGTTTGTTAAGATGTTGGGCTGATTTACATTCTTTAAATCATGTTTTACTTAAATCATTTAGTCAAGTCCTTAATCAGTTGGTTAATTTGAATAATTTGAGTTTGATTGATTATTTGTGTAATTATTTACTTTATGTGATTTTAACTTTTGATATGAATTTGCATAGTGAATAATGCAATAAAAGTATTTTGATAATTTCGATTTTTTAAGATTTTCAATTGAGTTTTGAAAATCCGGGCGCAGAATATTAAGATTTAGCAGCTTTGTAGAATCGTTAGTTCATGCGATATTTTGAGACCTATTAAGATTAGATTGTCTTGTAGGTCCACTTGAGAGAAGGAATTAGCTTTGCTTTTACAAGAAGAGAATTGTACATCTTTTATCTACAGGCTTGTTCTATCGAGGTGGGTTTTTATTTTCCAATGTATATTTTGAGTTATTGAGCTCTAAATTGTTTTTATGCAAATGCAAATGAATGTCCATGTTAAAATGATTTTATCTCTCTATTGTTTAAAGTGCTCCTATGTTCTCTAACGATCGGGTCCTAGCCGGCGTAGCGATTGGATCGCCCTGGTTAGGATTGTGTACACACAAGGGGGTATTGTGGGCTGCTCCCACTTGCCTCGGACTGTCAGACTTGGGCTGCTCCCATTTCTGAAACATGCATGGTAGTGGACCTCTGTGGGCTGCTCCCACAAGTTCACATTATAGGCGAAGCACCAGTAGAGAGAAGACTGAAAATGGATCCACAATTTATTTTTATGTATGCATAGAATGCTTTCAAATATTTCTATGTTATACTGTTCATAGCATGGATTATTCTTTTAAACGGATTTTTCAAATGTTTTCAAATGGCTAAACCCACTGAGTATACTAGTACTCAGCCCTGCAATTGTTTTCAAAACCTTTTGCAGGTTGAGCGGCAGATGGTGTCGTGCGAAGCTGAGGGAGGGTGTTGCTGTATTCCCAAATGAATGTCAAGAATAAATTCCGCTGCCATAATATTCACTTAGGTGGATATCTTTTGAGATTGACTCTTTAAATATTCTTAGCCTAATTATTATGAACTCTTTTGGCAATCGCATTTCTAGCAACTGAACCTCGCATATATGTATGTCTAGTTTGAAGTGTTATCTTGTTGTTTCAGACCTCCGAACTTTTGATCCTGGTTGGGAGAATTTCTATCTAAGTTGTTGTATTTATTATCCTTCAATTCCGAAATTCCTTTATTATGAATGTGTCACCCAAATCTAAAGACATATCACCTATTTTATCCTAGCAAAGTCTAGAAATCCCATTAAGTAGCATGTTTCCTATTCTCCCGGGAATGAGGGCTGTCACATCGTGCGATGCACGACGGACATCGAAATCAAACGATAAATTTAAATAAATAAATAAAAATAATAATAAAAATAAAATATAAACAAATACAACATATGTTCTAAAAATATAATATAATAATTAAGATCAATTACTCAATAAAATCTTGAATATAAAATTATAAATTTTCAATTTATACAAAGTGTAATGAAAATTTGCATTATGCATATTATTATATAGTATTATACATCATAATAAATATTTTCACACACAAACATAAATACAAAGTTATAATTTTTTAATGAAGAGACAGAAAATAAAATATTTTATACTTTTCATAACTTATTCGTTTTAAATTCGTTTTTGATTATTTTTATACTATATTGAATTTAAGATACATATGATTATTTTTTCACGAATCAAATTTGATGACGTTTAGAAAATAAATAAAATATAATAACATAAAAAGCAAAAAAAAAGTGAAAAAATTGGTGGAAGAAGAGAGAAAAAAGAGAGGGAAAACATGGAGGGGAAAAACTTCTCTTTTATATACTATATAGATTGTCAATTCTCAATCTAATATTAAATTTAATTAAGACATAATAATAACAAATATGTTAATATAAAGAAATATAAAAATTCATACAAAAATTTAATAAATCTAAATCATATTTGAAATTAATTTTTTAAGATTTAATTAATTAATTATCTATAAATTTATATTAATATAAATTTCAACCTTTAAAATTTATTTTTAAGCTATAGAGTTCTAAAATGAACAAATATAAGACTAATCTTTTTAGTTACATTAAATTGTTATAGCAAAAAAAAAAAAAGAAATAGAAAATATTAAAAATGATGTCTAACAAAAATATAAAAAATAAAATAAAATAAATATTAAAAAAGGAATGAAATAGAAAAAAAAAATTGAACGTGTTATTCAAAGAAAGGAGGTAGGAGAGAGGAGAGGATAGATGAAAGATGAGAGAGAAAAAAATTGTGACTTTAAATGATAATAATTTATTTATTTTAAATTTATTGTTTATAATTTTTACATCAAATTAAAGATCTTATCATTATCTTTAATTTAACATCCATATATAATATTTTTTTTAAGTAAAAGTTGATGAATTTTAAAAAAGAATCAAAACAAAATATGCAAAGTAAAGAGAGAAATTTTTGTAGAAAAAATTCGTGCATGTTATATATATATAGATTAACTAATAGATATTTAATGAGTAAATAGTGGGATAGATTGTGGGAGAGAGAATATAGTTTTTTTATAGGAGAGAGAAGAATTGACGGTGAAATTTTACCGTTAAACTGCTCTTTTATATTATATATAGATTAATTAACTATTACATTTTATATAAAGATTCATTAATTTTAATAAATATAATTAATAGTAAATATATATATATAGTATATATTTATATATAGGGCAAATTGTATGAAAATACCACACTTTATACCAAAATCTGGTTTTTTGACAATCTTTTTTTTTGTTGCAAAAATTTCAACTACCTTTCAATTTGTTGCAATGTCCGACCCGTTAAATTTTCCGGCCAAATTAAATCTGAGTTGGCAGCCGGAATGCCAACGTGGCATCAGAAATGCCAAATCACACCCACCCTCCCCTCCCACGTCACCCTCTCTCTCTCTCTCTTCCTCCACCCCGACGCCGCCGTATCTTTCTCCAGCCAACGAACCCTCCCCTTCCTCCACCCCTCCGAAGCCGCTGGTGTTGGCTCAAATTGGCCGCCACTCTCTCTCTCTCATCTCTCACTCCGTTGCGGCCTCCATTTCCTCCACCAGATCCGCCCAGATTCTTGGGTCTCCCCGCTCAAAATGATGAGGATTTGCAGGGGCGCGAAAATCATGGGAAAAGAGGCGGAGGTTGATGAAGGAGGAGGAAGGTTTGAAGGGGCGCGAGGCGGCGGAAATCGTGGGGGAAGAGGGATGGCGGCGGAGGTCGATGAAGGAGGGTGAGGGTTTGCTGCCCCGTGAAGGAGAAACAGGGTGGGGAGAGAGAGAGAGAGAGGGTGACGTGGGAGAGAGAGTGACGTGGGAGGGGAGGGTGGGTGTGATTTGGCATTTCTGATGCCACGTTGGCATTCCGGCTGCCAACTCAGATTTAATTTGGCCGGAAAATTTAACGGGTCGGACATTGCAACAAATTGAAAGGTAGTTGAAATTTTTGCAACAAAAAAAAGATTGTCAAAAAACCAGATTTTGGTATAAAGTGGGGTATTTTCATGCAATTTGCCCTTATATATATGATAAATAATTGTAAATGCATGAAATTTAAGAGATTTTGAAATATAATTAATAGTATATATATATATATATAATATTAACTTTACACATAATCTAAATTAATAAATTTTATTATTTATTTTATCTCGATAAAAATTAGATTTACATGTCCGTCAAGAAAAAAATTACTGCAATTTATATACGATAAATGATTTTAATTGAATGTTCATAATTAGATGTAAATTTGTTATTAATTTTATATTTCTCAATATTATATTTTTGCATAATAAGACACAAAATTTATAAACTGGTTACTTTAAAACAAAATCTTATTTTACATGTATCAAAATAATTAAAATTTTATTTTTATTTTTTATAAAATATATCCATACATTTTATTTGTATCGTGAAGAAAAATATAAACTCAACGCCAATAGCCCTAGAAAGGTTTGTCACTTATAAAATCCTTAGTTTCACTTTTCGGTTAATCAAGTTCAGTAGAAAAATCAACTTAGCGCAGAAAAAGAAAAATTGAAAGCAGATAAAGAACACAAGGATTTTAACGTGGTTCGGAAGCCGAAGTTCCTAATTCACGGTCAGATGATTAGTCTGACAAACACTCTGGGCTAATGCTTACAGGTGCTCTGCAAACCTACCAACACACTGGGTTGGATTTCTCGCTCGCTCTTAGCACACTAAAACACACTGGAGTCAGAACCTTGATCTGAACTCCGCTCTACTCAAACACTCTTTTCACTCGGTTGAAAAGGGGTTCGAACTCTTCCAACTATGATTACTGAAAACAGGCTCTCAAGTAATCAATTCTAGGCTTAAGATAAAACAGGGGTTGCCTAGATTTCTAAGGGAGTTTAGGTAATCAGCTAGACTGATTTTACAACGTTTGAATACTCTCTTCTTTGATTCAAGGTTATGTCTAAGATAGGGTTGGCTTGTGATTTTAACAGAGCTTCATCGTATGTCTTGAATCGGTAAAGATTGCAGGCGTTCCTCAAGCTCTATTTGTAGGCGAAGTCTTGGAGAGATGGTCTTCAGGATTTCTGCCGTTGTGAGACAATGTCACTTCTTGGGCTGAGGTGGCAATCTTCAAATACTCTTTATGAACTTGAATTCTATATTAAAAAAGTCCAATGTAATGGAGGTCAAATTATTAATTATTCAAATCGATTTAAATTTTATAAAAACTATAACTTTGTCAAATATAAATTATATATACTAACCTAATGTAAATAATTAAAGCTGACCATTTTTTAATACATTAAAATTTTGGGTTAATTGCCCATAAAATACTAAACTTTCATACAATTCTGATTTTGCACACAAACTTTGAACTGTGACGTGATAATTACTAAACTTTTGATTTTATCTGATTTTGCTACTAATCCAAATCCCGGCTAAATAGCAAGCTAATATATAATATGATGTGCCAATTTTGACGTGACGTATTTATTATTGCGTGACAATTAGTTGATAAAATAATATTTTTTATTTAATTTCTTATCAATAAAAAAAGAACACAAAACAAATAATTCAAATTGTCAATAATTTAATATATCAAATCAAATAATAGTATTTTTTTAGTTGAATTAATTAATTGAATAAATTCGATAATAGTAAGGGGATTCTTCGAATTTAGGTGCGTCAACCAAAGAACATTTTAATTATCAATCACTTAATATATAAAAAATTTATTTAGCTAAGTAATAAAGTTTATTAAATTTTCATTATCTAAAGATTAATTTTTTTTTATAAACTATATATATTTATACTATTTGAATGACTTCTATTTTATATATTGGAGTAATCAGTTGTGTAATAGTGAACTAGAAAAAAATGATTTAAACTTGAGAATTAAAAAAAAACTATTATTTGATTTGATATATTAAATAATAGACTCAACCATCTCAACTTCAAGACGATCAACAAACTTGCTAAACATCAACTGGTAGAAGGCCTCCCTTCTATTGTGTTCCAGAAAAAGCAAGAATGTGAAGCATGCCTCAGAGGAAAGCAGACGCGGACATCATTCAAGTCAAAGTCAGGACACTCCTCTGAAAGGATTCTGCATCTACTTCACATGGATCTGTTTGGCCCGATCTCTCCAAGAAGCTACAACGGTAGAAAGTACACCTTAGTAGTTGTGGATGATTATTCACGATATACTTGGGTTATCTTTCTATTCAAGAAGAAAGAGACACTGGAGGAACTGCCAAAGCTGAGAAGACTGAGCGTTGAAAAGGAAGTCAACATCATCAGCATCAGATCAGATCGTGGGACTGAGTTCCTCAATACTGTCATTCGTAAGTATTGTGATGAACAAGGAATCAGTCATCAAACTTCTGCAGCAAGAACTCCACAGCAGAACGGAGTTGCAGAAAGAAGAAACCGGTCTCTAAAGGAAGCAGCAAGGACGATGCTAGCCGAGTCAAAACTCTCCTTGAAGTTTTGGGCCGAAGCAGTCAACAACGCATGCTACACGCAGAATCGCTTCTTCCTCACTCAGAGACATGGAAGAACTCCATACGAGTTATGGAAGAACAGAAAGCCATCGATTGCCTACTTTCATGCTTTCGGTTCTAAGTGTTTCATACACAACAATGATAAGAAGAGGTTGAACACTTTCGATAGCAAGGCTGATCCAGGAGTCTTCCTTGGATACTCTGGAACAGAACGTTCAAGCAAAGCCTATCGAGTGTTTAATACTCAAACTCTTTGTGTTGAAGAAACACCTCATGTGATCTTTGATGAGTCTACAGATGGTTTCAGGGAACAAGAAGCTGAAAAGTGTGTTCAAAACACTGAAGGTTCCAGAGCTGAAATCCACAACACCGAGCCCTCTACTGTCTTGATATGGGGACCAGGTAAAGATGAAGATTCTGAGATGCTTCAGTATCAGAAGATCAACCAAAGGTCTGAAGTTCAGACTGGAGCCAATGCAGACGGCATCAGTCAAAGGGGAACTCCAGTTGCTGAAGTTCGAGTTGAACGCGCAGAAGCCGCCCCAGCTCAACTCTCCCCTGCTCCAGAAGGTGCTCAACACCCCAGAACCATTCTGACCGAAGAAGCCCCACTTTCTCCAGAAGAAATCAAGAAGTATCAAAGATGGTTTGAACTCCACTCAAAAGACAACATCATTGGAGAACCATCAGATGGCGTCAAGACTCGGAGATCAATGTGTAACCTCGTCTTCGACATCAATCAGAACTGCATCAACGAAGATAAGAATTTTAGCTGTTTCTTATCAACTGCAGAGCCCAAGGATATTGAAGAAGCTCTGAAGTCTACTCAGTGGGTCATCGCAATGCTAGAAGAACTCAATGAATTCAACCGGAATTTAGTTTGGGAGCTTGTGGATCGACCAGAAGATGCAAAGGTGATTGGCTTGAAATGGATTTTCAAGAACAAGGAAGACGAAGAAGGAAACGTTGTGAGAAACAAATCAAGGCTAGTGGCTAAAGGATACAGTCAAGAAGAAGGAATCGACTATGACGAGACGTTCGCCCCAGTTGCCAGATTGGAAGCAGTCGGACTCTTCTTAGCCTTCGCAGCTCACAAAGGTTTCAAGGTACACCAAATGGATGTCAAGTGTGCATTTCTCAATGGAGTGCACACAGATGAAGTCTATGTTGAACAACCTCTAGGGTTTGAGGTTGCTGGACCAGAAAAGGTGTACAAGCTGAAGAAAGCGCTCTATGGGTTGAAGTAAGCACCAAGAGCGTGGTATGATACTCTCTCGGAGTATCTGGTTGAACAAGGCTTCAAAAAGGGATCTGTGGACAGAACTCTATTCACTCTCAAAGAAGGAGAAGATCTCTTGCTTGTTCAGATTTATGTCGATGACATAATCTTCGGATCCAAATCCGAACGCATGTGCAAGAAGTTTGCTGACATCATGACCAACAAATTTCAAATGTCCATGATGGGAGAAATGAATTTCTTTCTCGGATTGCAAGTCAAGCAGATCAACGAAGGAATACTGATCAGCCAGTCCAAGTATGCAAAGGAGCTGATAGCTAAGTTCGGTATTCAGCACATGAAGTCAGTCAAGATCCCAAAGAACACAAACTGGAAAGTTGATCCAGGTTCAGAAGAAAACTCTGTCTCTTCGAAGAAGTACAGAGAAATCATTGGATCTTTGCTGTATTTGACTGCGAGCAGACCAGATATCGCATTTGCAGTCGGGGTATGTGCAAGATATCAATCAGATCCTAAGGAAGCTCATTTGGATGCAGCAAAGCGGATTCTGAGATATCTAAAAGGCACGCCCAATTTAGGATTGTGGTATCCAGCAGACGACGACATCAAGCTCACCGGATATTCAGATTCAGACTTCGGTGGATGCAAGCTTGATCGCAAATCAACCTCCGGAACATGTCAATTCCTAGGCAACAAGCTCATTTCTTGGTTTTCAAAGAAGCAGACTTCAGTCGCCACCTCTACAACTGAAGCTGAATATGTTGCTGCCGGAAGCTGCTGCTCACAAATCCTGTGGTTAGTCCATCAACTAAAGGACTATGGGATCGACGAAAAGGAAGTTCCTATCTATTGCGACAGCTCCAGTGCTATTGCAATCTCCCAGAATCCAGTTCACCACACCAGAGTAAAGCATATTGAAATTCGACATCACTTCATTCGTGATCATGTCGAAAAGAAGAATGTCTCTGTGGAATGGATTCCCACTGCTATTCAGAGTGCGGACCTGCTGACCAAAGCTCTTCCAGAAGAGAGGTTCAATGATCTATGTGCAAAGATCGGCCTCATCAACCCTGAAGAGTGATGCTGTGTTTGAAGATCTTCTCAAACAGTCATGCTGACTGGTGGTCAACCAACTGATGATTCAACGATCGCCAACATGGAATGCAATGAATCTGAATGCTCATCTGAAGAAGAAGTCATCCTGATGAATCAACCAGGATCACGTGGTATCAACTGACTACGATTTTCAGTTGATCAGTAAGTATTTTAAATACTTGCTCTTTCAAAATCAGTTATTTCAGTTAAGAGCTTTAAGTTTTTAGTTCAAAATCTTTTCTCTAACTGATCAGTTTCTTTCAAAAACTTTAACTGATTGTTGGAAATTGTTGGAAAATGGAATATCCGAGAAGGACAAGAATTTTATAAAGTGAAAATCTGTTTTGATTGAACTTGTCCTGATCTTATTGCCAAAAATCTTTCCAACCTTTTTGCCTCTGCAATAAAATTTCTTGAAAAGCTCATTGACATGACAGAATGTAATGATGCCTTTCAACTTTTTGAAGACGCAATCCCTCGCAGTGACGGCGGACGCGAATTTTTCTCTTCAATTGCATTTTAGGCACAGTTTTCGAAAAACCTTTCATCTTCTTACATGGTTCAAATCTTGTCTATTTATACCATGTTGTCTTCACAATTTTTCTGCATCAACTAACAACTCTCCACAACCTTCACTGTGAGAAAAAGTTTCAATTGTTTCAAAAGTTACAGAGAAAAATTGTTCCGACTAAAGGAGAAATCTATGACTGCAAAGTCATGGAGTGGAAGAATGACGCTCACATACCTGGTCTTCACCGGACCCTTCCACTGGATCTCAACGTCTCTCTGGCGTCAAAGTTTGCTCTACCCTCACTTGTATCCAGCGAAGCGAGTGTCTTCCATCCTCATGCCCGGTGCATTGGTTTGTAGTACCTGTCTGAAAAAAGGACAGACTTCATCGTCTTCATCAAAAGGCCTCTCGCCTTTTGTGAAGCTTCAATGCGGAGCAACAACAATGAGCAGGAACTCATTGTCAACCGGCGCTATGTCAACAGTGAGACCCTCACAATCTCCACTGTATTGACAACCCCTCACCTCCCAAACCCTCTGCTTCTCTTATTTTTTTTCTCGTCATCTGTTTCTTCCTCCTAACCTCCTTCTAAGCCTTCGCCTTCTGCATCCCCAATGACCCCAATATCTTCCTCCTGCGAAATTACCTTCGCATGGTCTTCGCTTCCTTCTTAGGTTCGCCCTTCTTTTTGATGTTGCCAAAAAGGGGGAAAGAAGAACTATCTAATGAACTTAAGTCAGTCAAGCAACATGATCATCATTTTCATCCGATGATCATGAGGAAGATTAACCAGAGGATAAGACCTCAATTCAACGGAACACAAGTGAGAGTGGAACAAGCTTAGGAACAAGAAGACACGAAGACAGAAGATGAAGATCAAGAAGTTCAAGGCGCAGCCAAGCAGACTGCTGGAGTCCATGGGTTTCCCATGTTGTTTTTGTTTTTCTTTTTACTCCAATGTAAGTCCTGCCCTGTACCTCGACTGATGGCTTATCAGTCATTTTTAATGAAATGAACTTCTTATTGATCTCAACCTGAAGACAATGACTCTTTGTCCAGGCTCTTATTATGGTTTTTATGTCTTCTTTTTGTTCTGTTTTTAGAACTGTTTTCGTTCTTGCTCTAAGTACAAGTTTTTAGGTTCTATTGTTAAGGGGGAACTGTTTTCACCCCATGTTTAGAACTTGTACTGTGAGTTCAGTCTTTTTGCTGTCTAGAACTGCTGTGTGGTTTTGGCATCATCAAAAAGGGGGAAATTGTTGGGAACCTTGTGGAATATCCTAACCCTTGTTTTGATGATACCAAAATTCATAGGTCTTATATGTAATAGACTAGAATCGTTTTGAACTCAAGTGTTAGAGTTCGTTTCTAGTTTAGTTGCGGTGTCGAAGACTGAAGACTGTAGACTGAAGAACGAAGACTGAAGACTGCAGATACCAACTGAAGTATCAGTTGAAGAATCAGTTGAAGACTGATTATTTAATGCGCGCAAAGGACTGATACTAAAGTCAAGTATCAGTTGAACATTCCTCCTAGAACTGATCTTCCAACGTTCAAAGGAAGCCACGTACGCACAAGTACAGCCGCATTAAATGCAGAGATCTCAGAATATCTTATCTCTGCAGAGGTCATTCCTATCTGGTGGTTACTTTTCAGAGATGTCACATCTCCTGTCCATCAAAGAGAGCCGTTTCCACACAGACAAGGAACCTCGAAGATTGAAGCCTCAGCCCAAATTTGAATTGCTCTCCAACGGAAGAAATCTTGAGGACGATTTACGCCAACGGATCTATTCAAGAGTTCTCCTACAAATAGCGCTCGAGGATCACTTCAACCTTCACCGATTCAACGACATAAGCTGAAGCTCTGCCGAAATTGCTACTTAGCCTAAAGCTTAACCGCCCCAAAGCTTGAATCGAAGAAGAGAATTCCAAAGCCAAAATCAGTCACTGCTGATTACATACATTCTCTTAGACCCTAGGCATATATCTGTTTACCCAGAAGCCAAAGGTCAAACTTGCTTCAAAGAACTTGTTCTTTGTAAGTATAGTTGGCACTCGTTCAAACCTCCCCCCCATAAGAGTGTTTGAGTGGTTCGGAGTTCAGGAAGGTACTCTGAACTCAGAGTGAAAAGTCTGAGCACGAGGTGTGCTTAGCAGGGAAATCCTACGCGAGGTGTGTGGGTGCTGAAGAAGGGTTTTCTTCAGTTTACGGTTGTGTGCACCAGGCAAGCACACGGGTACGGTTTGCAGTGCACCAGTGAAGCACTTGCGGAGTGGATTGTTGGTCTGATCAACCAGCCGTGGATGTAGGAAAGGGTTTTTCCGAACCACGTAAAAGTCTCTGTGTTATTTACAGCTTTCAGTTTTACATTCTTACTTGTGCTATTTCTATTGATAAAACTGAACACTGACTAATAGCAAAGAGAAACCTTAATCCAACAACCTGCTCCACCGAGGCTATTACGAAACTAAGTTTAATTTCCGCTGCGTATGATATCAATCTGACTGAACTATCCTCTGATAGTAAGGAAGAGTGATATCATCTCTATCTTAGCAAACACGACTGAAGCCCTTACGTGGATCAGTTAAGTTCCAGCACCTTAACTGATAACTCATTACTGAAGAGCTTTCAGTATCAGTCGTCAACCCTGTTGGTTAAAATTGATTTCAGTAAAACAGGAGTCCTTGTTTGCATGCAAAGTTTCGTTTGATCTCTGACTGAGATTCCTCTGATTGAGGTCAGTAGATTAAGTCAAAAATAGCCTATAGGTGTATTCCCCCCCATACACCTATTCGAGACCCTCTGGACCTAACAAGAGTACAAGACGAGCTGGGGATCCATCCAGCCAAACTTCCCATACGCCAAACTTTCCAACCAAACAAACCAAACAAAAAAACACGACCAAACAAACCTACGAGCGCCACAACCAAGCCCAAACTACCTGCTAACTCTAACATAACTATAGGTAGACATGTCCCGCGACACCGCGAGCCTGATTTCCTCAATCGCGAAAGGCCACCATCCCTCCCGACGATCGTTGTTTACCATGCCTTCCATGTAGATGTGCGTAACAATCAGCGAAATATCTCAAAGATGGTGAAGAGCCTGTTTCCAGGAGGCAATAAATCGCCACGGGACAGCCATTGTCATGGACTCCAGGTCGCACGACATAGGTCGAGTCGGATTCAATCCAAAGATGAAACCATTGCCTACTGTGAGCAATGTTGATGGCCGTGATAATCGCCAACAGCTCCGCTTCAAAAGCAAACCCAACGCCTCCTTTAATATGAAAGCAGCCACGCACCACCGCCCAGTTATCCCTAAAGACTCCACCAGCGGCGATAATGCCCGGCGAGCCAAGCGCAGAACCATCGGTATTGACTTTAATCCAATGATGAACCGGAGGCCACCAGTGCACTTCAATCATACGAGGAGGAGGCGCCACCTTGTTATTCACACCGAGGTTTCTTGAGACAATATAATCATTCCAAGAGCTATTAGTATTGCCCAGATTCATAGACGTGTTGTCAATCTCCTTGAAAAAGCTTTTCACAAAGGCCAGAATAGATCGACCTTCAAAACTGGCGTTCTCGAAGAGGACCGAGTTCCTGTAATCCCAAATCTTCCACATGAGGGAGATAATCCCAGCTTTCCAGAAAGCCCTAAGGCGAGTGCTCAAAGGAGCGTTCCAAGCCGCCACGAGAAAACCATGAATATCAGTGCACTCCAGAAGATGATCCATCTGAAACCAAGAAAGGAGCTCATTCCACAGAACTCTAATTTTAGAGCATTCCCACATTAAGTGAGAGATCGATTCCGCCCCCAAGAAGCAAATTAAGCAACCATTCGGAGTCGAAAAACCTTGTCGGATTAAAATATCCAACGTAGGAAGACGACCATGGATAACCCTCCAACAGAGAATGGACCGTCGAACAGGAATAAACGGCTCCCAAATCCATGTTCCCCACTTCACTTTGGGGAAAACAGTGGCATATACTAGAGAAAGCAAGAGCCGCAGAGACGTCTCCCTTTATCGAGTTTTTCCAGTATCGGGAATCAGAATCACTACTCATCGGGACAAGCAGATGTCCACAACCACTTCAGGAAAGCGGTTAACAAAGGAGGCAGAGAAATGCCACACCCCGTCATAGAAATAATCCTGCACAGAGAAGTTAAGGTACTCATGCATATAATGTGGGATTTTGAGCTTGTCAACCAACTTGTATCCAAGCCAGTCATCACGCCAGAAAAACGTATTGTCACCGCCACTGTGATTTGCAAATAAGATAGGATTTATTCTGATAAATAAATTACCCTGATATAAAAATTATTTCATTTACTATAACTAAAAATACAATTAAAATAATCATCCGTCGAATTTCGACAGGTTATACACTAATGATATAATAATTTAAATGCGATGTGTAATAGAAAAATGTGATTAAAAATTCAAGAGCGTTGGAATAATAGATTTAGGGAACAGTCTCTTGTACGCGTGAGTGAATACGTGCCATAACTTGAATAAACATGATAACAATTATTTTTATATGCATTTAAATTTTAAATTATACTGTTTTGCCGATAGTAATTTTTTATCAGAAAGTTAATTGAAAAATGGATTGAACATGAGACATATATATATATATATATATATATATATAATATAGTTCACTTTCAAATAAAATATAAACGATTTCAGTGAATTATTCTATCAAAAAATCAAATACATTTTTTTTGTGAAAGGGAGCAAAGATAAAATAAATTAGTTTAAAACTTAAAATTTCCACTTTTTTAAAAATATAAATCTATTTTCTACATATTATATATCGAATTAAAGTTCTCTTATCTAGATCTTTAATTAGAGAAACATATTGGATATCTTATCTTAAACGAACCTACATAATTTTTTGAATGAAAGGATAAAGAAAAAAAAATGAGAAGAAAAAGAAAAGAGAAAATTAATGAAATAAAAATAATTGTAAAAAAATTAATTTTTTGGTGGTAAAATATTATCGTTGAAAATTGCGTTATATATTAATTTTACACCAAATTAAAGCTTTTATAATGACATTTAATTGAATATACATATTGAATATGTTTTCATGAATCAAAATTGACAATTTTTAGACAAAAACAAAAGAGGGGGAAAAGAGAAGAGAGAAAGAAATTCGCTGGATTATAAAAAAATATGAGAGAAAAAATGTGTCGGAAAAATATAGTCGTTGCAGCTATGGTTTCATTTTATTAATGAAAAAATATTCAATACACACCTCAAATTATAAGTCATGATAAATCTTTAATTATAATATAAAAATTATCAAAATAATTAAAATAAATAAGATATAATTATTTAAAGTCTCAAAATAAAATATTTTTTAGTATCTTATTTTTTTCTATCTCCTACCTCATTTTCTCTCTCAATTTCAGATATTAACTTATATTTTCTCTCTTGCATTTCTTCTCTCTCCTCTTTATTCTTTGATTTTTCCGTAACTTCTCTCCTTCTGTTCTCTCTCATGTTCCGTGTGAAATTTTTTGATGTAAAACTGTGTTTTTCATATGTTATATAGATTTGCAATCCTACTTTTCCCTATATATATGTGAGAGTATTTTTAATTTTTTTTACTAATACATACTCTATTCGTCCACAATTTTTTTTCCTAATTTGCAATTTTCGTCCGTCCACAAAATATTTTCATATTCCTTTTTTTGGTATAACCTCGCTAATTGTCACTATTATAATTTCCACATATTTACACATATTGTCATTAATGGATCCACATTAATAAGCTAATTATCACAATTTTTTCTAATTTGTGAGACATATTCTATATGGACACAACTAACTTTTTTTTTTAAAATTTGGGTCCACTTTACCGGGGAACATGTATGGGGGGAGTAATATACTATTCTTCTTATCTCTTATATGACTTTACCCTTTACTACTCAATATGGTACAAGACTAATACAAATCATTCTTTGACCTAGTTACGCTCTACCATGATTTCACTAAGCGAACCCTAAACCCAAAAAAAAAGTTTCCTAATTTTTTTTGTGCCGCTGAGGCCGCAATCTTCCTTTCGCGCCACCGCCTCCTACTTCATCTCAGTCGCATCAAGTTCAACTACTCCCGCACTACTTTGCTTAGGAATTTATTTTTAGCTATTCTCTTATCATGTCTAATTTAAATCAGTTGTCTTAGGAACCACCATTAAATTGAATAGTTTCAAATATCTACTATGGTCTCATGCTTTGATGTTATTCTTAGGATCATGAAGAGATTGATCATATGTTTAGTTTCGACCCACATGTTTATATTAAATTTTCACCATAGATATATTTATATTATACGCTTGACATTGGCCAAGTATTGGAGAAATTATTTTGTCCAAGTACAATATATTATTGTTACGATTTATGTGTATGTAGATTGTACACCTTCTTCCAAATAATAATAATAATATATAATAAAAACAGATTTGTGATTTATATTGGAGGAATATTTTGAATCCAATACTTATTATGGGATTAATCTTGATTGTAAATTTATGATAATCATCAAATCCTAATGAGTTACATTCTGTAATATACTTTGCAGTAAGTTAAATTTATTATATGTTCTTAATCTATATTAAAACTATCTTCCTGCTTATAATTAATATTGTCATAGCTGATAGAAATTCCAGCATCCTCAACCTTCCAATATATGTGTTGTTGGTCTTCATCTCGGGTGGGATCATATACATTCATTTCCACATACTCTGCTCCGTAATTTTTAGAAATATAACAATGTATTACGTGAATAATGTCGTTTACCTTCAATTTATATACCTCACCCCTCTTCAGACTGACGTCCATTGCATTTGAGAAATGGAGGTCGAGAGGAATCTTGGTCGCTTCGCTAACTGCGCTAATCACATGAACAATTGGCGTGGCGCCACCAACTTTGATGCTTATGGCAAAAACTAACTTCAAGATCATACTTAGAAATAATAATTTAAATACCATTTTGTTTTTGATCCTGTGGTGTTTGTTCGTATGTTTTGTTGGGTTTTATAAAAGAGAAGATGTAACTCGAATTCATTTGACTCTAAAACTGTTACATGGGTAATGAATGAACCATTCACTCCACAAAATTAAGATTTAGCAAGAATTAAAGTAGAGATTCTAAAATGCATATACCCACTTATATGACGTGCAAAATTACAATTGCGAGAGGAAACCATACTTTTTTTTAAAGAATACATCTTTAATGAATTTCCTATTCACAATAACATTAATGTTATTACTTATTATGAAATTATAAATACTTCTTATTTCCATATGCATGTGTGTAGGGGTGAGCTAAAATAAAAATACCTCTTAGAATATAAAATAGGAACTATTTTCAACCTTATTAATTAGATCATCAAGATTTACGGTTGATTCATCACCTTGTTGGATGAATTCATGGTCTCGAGTTCGAATCCCATAGGTAGCAAAAAAATTATTTTTCTCAATTCATACAGTTACACAGTGAATTCATACGTGTTTTACATAGAATTCATGCATTTTAGCTAGTTCGTATTTTATATGTTAAGAAGTGTTTATACCCTAGCCCTCCCTTGTAAGTGTGTGTGTGTGTATATATATATATATATATATATATATAGAGAGAGAGAGAGAGAGAGAATGATTCAACAAAGAATGATAATATTTAGAGAAATGAGAATTAATCTGGAGCCTTCATTTTAACTAATCCGAGGGTCCAATTTTAATCTGTCTATTTTCTATAATTATAGCCGAAAAGGCTAGTCTTGTAATTTACAGTTTATATCTACCGTGAATTAAGAGAAACAAATCTTCATCAATCTTTTTTATTTTGGTAAAATTTGATTCTTCTGTTGGGTATCTTCGCCTAGCCGGGGGTTCAACGCTTGATTCCCGACCGTCTTGCCGCCTTCACTCGACACTCAAGTGTTACTGTCCACTTCTCGTTTCTCCTCCTCCTTCTTCTCCCCTTAGCACCTGCAAAACACAGAAAAACAGCAAGTAAAATGAAGACAAAAGGAAGATTTAAAGAAGGAAAGAAAAAGATTCAGAGGAAACTCGAGGTGGGAAAAATTGTGTCCTTGGGACACTTTTGGCTCAGAATTTTTCCCACAGCAGGCAAGGCTCTTCCGGCAGTGGAAATGCAGATCGGCACTCAGATCTCGCATGCACAACCACCTAGGTCAGGAATCCGATGGTCAGGATTCCGGCGGCTCACACACCCACAACTTATCACCAAAATAGGAATCCGATGGTCAGGAATCCGGCTACACAAGCAATCAATCGGAGCGAAGTTCACACCCACAGTCACCAATCAGGAAACCACGAACAGGAATCCGGCGACACTTCAAGAAGGAATAGCAGAGTCTTCCAAGTAAAACAGTGTGTAAAACTTACTCCGATAGAAAGATTTGCAACAGGGATAAATAAGAGTGGAGTGGAGTTAATGGTTTTTGGGAACACAAAGAGAGGCAGCCATTAATGGGGGAGGAGCTCGAGGGATCAGGAGACCAGAGGTCGGGGGAGATGAAGGGATAGCTGCTGTAATTTGGGGTGGGAGAGACGGATGGGAGGTGATCACTAATTTCTTAGCAACAAAAATTGCAACTAACACAGGTAATTGTAGCAAGTAATAAGTAACCGAATATCGTATCCACAGAGACTGTAAAACGAAATCACTCTATCTATCTCCTAAACAGACTAAAACAGTAGACAGGCAAACGAAAGTAGAGATTGATTTACTTAAACTAGAACGCAAATAGCAATAATTAAAAGATCGTAGGAAAAATCAAATATTAAAAGACAACTGATCCTAGGGTAGTAAATTCATTAACTAAATCTATGCAATTAATCTATTAATCCTATGTACCAATTTAATCTAGTTATGATGAGAGATCACTTAATTAATCAATCACTCTCGCTAGAGCATCAATGATCGTAGATTAGTAAATTATCTATCTCCGTTAGGTCTCAAGAAAATCTACTAACTCCCAATAGCTCCATATGATCCACCTATCTCCGCTAGGTCTCAAGGTTAAAATCATATCATACATTCCTGAATCCGCTAAACAGTATCTCCGCTAGGTCTCAAACCGAATAGCTAAACATGCAAACTATTGATCAGATAATTCACAAGAAATTAAGCACCAGGAATTATGAATCATAAACTGGAAGGCACAAAGGTATTAACAAATAAATCACATAAATTTAATCAACTATTTACAAACCCTAGAATCAGCTAAAGGAAACTAGCCAGACATAACGAAATAAAACATAAACATAATTAATAAGAACACAATTGTAAAAACTGAATTATATAAAAACCGAATAAAAACGATTGTAGCGGCTTGAATCTTCAATCTTGATCCAAGCCTTGAAAACTAAAAAGCTAAAATATTCTAAAGCTAAAAAAACTGAAAATATGAATGCTAGGGTTCGGGTTTTTTTGAATAGGTCAAAAGAGGACCTATTTATAAGCTTCAGATTTCCTTCAGATCACCATGGAAGTTGCCATGCAAAGTAGAATTATAAAGGTAATAGAATCGTGTAAAATAAGACAACTTTCCAGCTGGATGCGCGCTCCGGAAAATACTCCCACTCTTTCCGAATTCGCAGCTTCTCGCCAGAGGAACGGATGTTACCCGAGAAACGGGTCGCGCCAGAGAAATGACGATTTCTCTGGCCTCGCCAGAGGAACGGTGATTTCTCTGGCTTCTCGATTCCGCTGTAATGGACTTTTGCTTGGCTGCTCTGACTATTGACTCCTCTGGTGATGACTTCGCTACACTGGCTTCTTGGTTTCGCTGACTCCAGAGAAATGGTGATTTCTTTGGCATCGCCAGAGGAACGGTGATTTCTCTGGCTTCTCGGTTCCTCTGGTGCTTTGATTCCTCTGGCGCTTTGATTCCTCTGGCGCTTCTTTGCTCTGGTGAGTTGATTTCTCTGACGCCAGAGGAATGGTGATTTCTCTGCTCTGGAGATGTTGGTTTCTCTGCTCTGGAGACCAGAACACCTAGAAAACGCCAAATTCATCCAAAATTCTCCAAAACTGCATTCTTCCATCTCGAAAGCCTAAATCTCCTGCAAAGCATAAAATACACCATAAAACGCACCAATTTCCAGAGGATTATCTTAAAACACGCACCTTCAAACCCTTAAAAATAGAGTAAATTAAGCATAAATCAGGAGGGGGTATGTGTTTTAGGGTTAGAGGAAGGAATGAGCTAAGGTAGAGCTAGGCCCAGAAATGGGCCCAAAGAAGCATAAAGATTATTGGGCCAACACTCCACATATCCACCTTTGGCACAATGATCTTTATGTCACCAGGGAAGAGCCTGCCTTTATTTTGAGCTTATCATCACACCCATTTTTACTCTTATGTGCCACGAAGTCAAGACAAGAGACCAACCCAGGGTGAGAAAAATATTATGCATATTAATCTCAGTCTCAACACCAGAGACCAACCCAGGGTAAACAACCATTTCTCAAACCTATGAAGGTTATCATTGAAGACACAACAGACCCAGACCAGAGAGCAGAGCTCAGACACAGAAAACAGAACAGAGCACAGACAGACAGACTGAAGACCAGAGCAGAGCCCGCACACAGAGCAGAGCGGGCAGAGCTCAAAACACACAGAACAAATCAGAGCAGACAAACAGACCAGAGCAAAGCTCGGACACAGAGCAGAGCAGAGCTCAGACGACGCAGAGCAGAAACACAACACCCAGAGCAGAGCAAGCAAACACAGAGCAGAGACATACAAGGCACACACAGACAGAGCAGAGCTCAAACTACAGACAGAACCAGAGACAACACACAGAACACAGAGCTGACCTCCAACAGACAGAGCAGAGCTTGACACAACAGAGAGCACACAGAGACAACAGGCAAAGGGAAACAACAAGAAGCACATAAACAACTAACAATAAAGAAAACAAGCTAGCAAAATAGGAAAAAAACAAGAAGAAACAGACAGGGACACAAAGTCAATCTCATTCTTAACCTTAAACAACCATTTGCATTCAACAATAGAGCAATCATTAGGTTTTTCAACAAGAACCCAAGTATTGTTATTATGCAAAGAGTTCATTTCAGAGTTCATAGCAACAAGCCACATTTCAGGTTCATCATGCATATTGGATTGATTATCCACCTCAAAAGGAACAGTGGGGGTAAACATAAACTCATTCTTTTAATGATCAAAGGGTTTCAGTTTCTCCACCTCACTTGGAGCAGCAGATTGTGAGGATTCAAGTAAGAATGAGAAACTTTGTTTATTTCCAAAAGCACCAGATTTTTTCAAAATTTCCAAACCTTTGCTACTCATGTGCCCTAATCTAGCATGCCACAGAGCAGTTTTGTCCTCATGGACCACATTAACAATAGACAAAGGGACTGACTCAGCACAAACAGCATATAAATCACCCTTTCTTGGTGTAGAGAAGTACAACATAGAATCCTTCTCAAATTGAAACCTTAAGTAATTCACAGAGCCATTTAACATATTGTCAGCGATTTTAGACACAGATAGAAGGCTGAACTTCAAATTTGGCACAAATCTGGCATCATTCAAAGTAAGCATGCTTCCATTCTCAAATTTTAAGCAAATATCACCCCTACCCTGAATTTCACAGTTTTGTCCATCAGCTAGAGAAACATGACCAGATTTAACCAACTGCATGTTATGAAACATATGCTCAAGAGGGGTGACATGGAAGGTACAACCAGAGTCAATTAACCATTCAATGGAACTCACAGATTTAGACACAACATTTGAATAATTGATGTACTGAAAATCATAGTCATGAACCATATAGACACCATCATCTTCATAAATATTATTAGCATGCTGTTTAGGCTCATTAGGAACAAAATTCTTGTTTTTCTTAGGCTGTTTACACTTACTTATAAAATGACCAGGCTTACCACAGTTCCAACACACCTTTCTAGGCTTTTGATCAAAATTTTGAGTTTGAGTTTGATCAAAACTTTTTTTCATCTTTCTGCCTCTCAGTGGTTAAGATATTGGATTTATCAGAATTCAGGTTCTTGTTAAAACTGTGATGAGGGTTTCTGTGACTATCCCTATTGACATACATAATATCTCCTTGTAAAGGGCATGTTAGGATTTTTGTGTATCTTATTCTGAGAGCAGATATCTGTATTTATAGACAAAACACAGATATCTGCCACCTTCCACCGCGATTCGCCGCTCCCCTTTCCCCTCCACCGCTTTCTGCCCCGTCACCAAGTCGCCGTCAGAGATCTGCCCATTCCACCTTCTCCGATGCCACCTCCATTTCCCTCACCGGCCCCAGCCTCAAATTATAAACACCATGGACTCGCCGCCGTCAAATTGCTGATCCAAGCATAGTCTACACCTTAATGACTATTGCTTCGCGATTCAACCATGGATTCTCGCCGCGTCGGGTTGAAAGCTCAAAACTGCACTTCTCCCACCACGATTCGCCCCGCCGGCCTCCGCCGTTATCTGCCACCTCCCTTTCTCCCTCCCCCACCGCGATTCGCAGCGTCGGCCCTGCATCGATCTACCCAAGGTAAGTTTTTCTCCTCCATGGTAAGTTTTCTATTAGGAAAGATTACAATAGTAAATATAGAATGATTTCTCTACTTTAGAAAGAAGTTTTTTTTGGAAAGATTAAAAAGTATATACAAGGTAAATGTTTAACAATAGAAATTTTAAAACCTAGATTTTTAGTTATAAATTTATTAGTTCACTAACAATTCTGCTGCATCCACTCAATCGCCCGCCTCCACCATTTTCCTTGACAGACTCGGTCGGCTGTCAATTCTGCACCCCGTATCTGATCTAAGAGTTTTCCGGAACAAGCGTTTGATTGAGGCATTGCTCTTCATTTCGTGCCTATGGATTATGGAAGTCAGATATATTGATTTTTAAGTTGATTCGGTTTAATTTTAATGCGTATCTATGCATTTCATTTCGTGCCTATGGATTATAGAAGTCAGATATATTGATTTTTAAGTTGATTCGGTTTAATTTTGATGCGTATCTATGCATTTAGAATCCTGCTTCGGTTTGTGTTTATTTCTGTTTTGGTGGTATTGTTGTATTGGTTGATGTCCATTTACTATCCTGCTTCGGGTTGTTTCTCTTTTGAATTTATGAATTTTCTGTTTCCGCTAATTTGTGATCATGTTTGAAAAAATTGTTGCTTTACCTGGAACGTGTGTGTGTGTGTGTGTTTTTTTTTTTTTTTTTTTTTTTTTTTTTCTGATTATCAAAATATGCCTTTTTTTTTGCTGCTTGAATTGTTGCCGTATAGTGTAGCCGTGACTTAGGCCTTTTGACTGATTGTTCAGCTCTCTCAGCCATGGTTTCTGTTACCTACATTATCTCGATAATGACCTCTTCTTCCAGTTCGTAGAAGAAGAGGTGAACATATATATATATATACATATATACTGGTAAATAATATTGAATCAATGATTGCACACGGGTTCATTACTCCTGCATTCTTTTGAACAGATACTTACGAGATGCCAAGGAACTTCCTTTTTTAATGTCATTAACGGTTTTACTGATTTGCAATGATTGAGTATATGATACTGATAGAAGTGAGGTAGAAAGAATGAGGGCAACCGAGATGGAGGCTGCCGCCATTATGTTTTACTATTAATCTCTTCCTCTAATTTAGTTTTGAAACTTGAAAGCCGTTATGACAGGATGAGTTGGGTATCATTTATATCCAGTCTTGCCAATGCCTAGCTCAAAGCATATTAAATATCTCACTGTGATGTTTTTCTGAATGCTCCTGCATCATCTGGGTGTTAATCTTTTATTTTGTATTACTTTCTACCTCCAGTTGGGCTGTGTTAGTATATTGTGGAAATTAGAAGCATCAAAATTTGACGGAGTACTTGGGAGAAGGATGCATAGTTATTGCAAAGACTAACAGATTTTGGAATAATATTATGAGTATTCATTCTTACTCATTTACCTTTTCTGTTTTTATATGTTATTAGTTATTTTCCCTTTCACAAGACTTCAAATCAGTATTGGACTTTTATGAGAGGCCTACATAAACTTCTATAATTCTATTAACTTGCTTAACAAATACTAATTGCTGATAGATCTAATTCACTGAATGTATGTGCTGTTAGTTGTTAATAATGATTTACGCCGCATCGTGTTTCTTCTTCTTTTGTTGTGTTTAGGGAGCAGAGCAAACCTTGCAGAAAAGAAGGTCCGAGTTTTTGTAAGTCCATTCATCATCACCATCACCATCATGTTCATAAATTGCAGTAAATTGATACTGATAGAAAGCAACTTTATTGTTTACTTTGTTGTTAAATGATTTTGTTTAATTTGTCTTTGCTTACAGGTATTTCTTCATATTGCAGCACCAATATTTCTCCTTCTTTTTGCCTTTTCTTTTTTTTTCCGGGATTTGCTGACCGTAGTTTAGTTGCTTGCCTCATTGCTGTATACTTCGATGGAAGAAAGATTTGGATATGAGGTGATATTGTAGTTTATACTTCTCTTGGCTTCCTATTGAATTTTATGAAATGTTCATTTTTAACAGAAGATGAGATGGGGAATTATGCTTCTAACCTCTCACAGTATTGTTGTATGTTAGCATGAGTTTGAATAAGCAATTGATTATCAAATGATTATGGCTAATGTGAAACTGAATAGTACAGATTTGTATGATCCATTCTTATATGTGGCCATGTGAAACTGTGATTAGTTTATTATTATTGTGAGTATCTGTAACTGAAATTATTGGCATTGGCTTCCCGATTCCTTTCAGTGAGATTTTGATTGCTCGTGCATAATCAAAATCATGGTTTTAGTTGGAGGATAATATTGTATGGGAATTTGAGAATATATAATAGGAATTTGAGCAATTTGTTCCAGAACATGAACAACAGTTAGGGTGTTCTTGCTCTCCTTTTTTTTGTACAAACAAATATGTATGTGTAAATACATTATACATACATATATACTTTGGAAAGAAAGAACTCTCAAATTTTCTAGACCAAAGAGACTAAGTAAATAAATATATGTATTCATTTTGGATGTGCGTGTTCATAAATGCATTTAAATAAATAAGTAAATAAATATATGTACTCATTTTGGATCTAACTTATATAAGTAAAATAATTTTTAAATTTTAATGTGGTAGTCAAAAATATTATCCAACCTAACATAAAGCATTAATCATCACATTTGAAAGTATGAATCAACATTAATCTAATTAATAGATTTCTATGGATTTTAAAAGTCTGGGTGTATTCGTTCCAGACTTTTAAAAGTCTGCAGAAATCTGGGTGTATTCGTTTAAGACTTTTAAAAGTCCATATAAATCTGGGTGTATTCGTTTCAGACTTTTTAAAATCCATACAAATCTAGGTGTATTCGTTATTCCATTGACTTAAAATTTGGAATGACTTTCATGGATTTCATCCAAAAAATACACACGACGAAATCCGGGCAAGAACCACGAGAATTGAAATCCATGAAATTTTAAGCGAGCGCTGAGTTCCAGCGCCCGCGGCCAAGAAGCCAGTGAGCGCTGGAACTCAGCCACCGTTGAGAGAGTCCAGCATATGCTGGATTCCAGCATATGTTGGATTCGAGCGAGTCTGAATTCTTTGCCTCTCTCTCTACGCGCTCCGTGTCTCTCGCCACGTCGTTGCCGCTGCCGCCGCCGCAGGCCCACAGTCCCCCAGCGCAGTGTGAGCGCCGCACCATCTCTCCTCTCCCCGACTCTTCCGGGACCGCCCCGGCGCACCCCTCACCTCTCAGCTGCTGTGCCGTTTTGGTGCCCAATGCATTGCTCAACACTGGGTTTCCATGATGCCTTTTTGGTTTCCAGCGGTCGCTGGATTCCCAGCGGTGCTGGGATTCAGCGGGCGTTGGCATCATGGATTTCAATTCCAGAATTATCCCCTAAATTCTTCGAAAATCAGTGAAAATCGGGGTGAAATCCAACCACGAATTCTTTGAAAGTCGTCTGGAATCTATGTGAATTCCATGGAATTTAAATTCCATGGACTTTTTAAAGTCTGTGGAAATCCACAACGAATACACCCCCCTAAATAACGATGTTATAATTTTTTGAAATAATTAATTAGGAATCACTTATCTAATTAGAATTTATAATTATTTTTTATATCTATTTAAATGAGTAATTAATTATAGAGTTTTTTTTATTGAATAATTAATTATAGAGTTAATTAATACTTTTTCAAGTTTCAATTTTTAGTTATAAACATTAATTATAGTTGGCGTATTACATAATATTTTTGGCCGCCTCAAAAACTTGATTTAAGGGCATAGAATATTCTGCAATTTAATAAAATCTCAATATTGTAATTAAAAAAAACGCTCATTTACTATGATCGTATCATCTCAATTTAGTATTATTATTATTATTATTTTAAATAAATCATTTTGAAGGTGAGAAACTACAAAGAAAAAATCGAGAAACCAAACATGAACCAAAAGACAAGCAAACACATAATCAAAATTATAGAAACAAATAAAAGGAAATCAAATGAGAAACATACATTGAACTGTTGAGCATAGCCCTGAGCAAGAAATTAGAAAATGGGAAGCAATTAGAACGTAGACGTTGAGCATGAAGAAGATGGACCACTAGATCCCAACCCGCCAGAAATGGGAAGGCCACGGTGGCAGGCGGTGCCGTGGCGGCAGACTCAACAGACGGCAGTATGGTTTCGATTTTGGATTGTGAACTGTGAAGAACTCAATGGAAACTTATAACCTTGATTTTGGATTTTATATAGTTTTACATGTATGCGATTTTTTTTTTTATTACTATAATAGATTGACATGGCATATTAACAATTTTTTTAGTGAATAATCTCCATAATTTATAAATATATTATGAAATAATTTCTATATCTTTTTTATATAAATTATAACAGCAAATGATACCCGTCGAAATTCGACGGGTTACACACTAGTATACTTAATTTGAAATGGTATTTTCTGCAATGAATATCATAAAGAATTGTCTACGCAATCGGATGAGAGATAAATGGATAATTGATAGATTGATTGTATATATTGAGAAAGAGATTTTTGATGGTCGATCATGCAAATATTTCAATCAATGAAAACTCGTAAATCGTAATTCTAATAGACTTGAATTATTGTGTACTATAATTTTTTTAATGTACTTTATATTTATAGTATGTTTATATATATTTTGTGCCCCACAATAAAAAATTTCTGAATCCGTCCCTGGTTGGGGAGCAACTGTGTGTGCGTGATTCCAGTTTCTGATTTTATAGTTTCAATTCCGTTTTTCTCTTCAAAGTTCGTGAGTTAGCGGAGTGTTTTGTAAGCTCAATTTGTGGTATTCCAGATCGAATTTGTGAATAAAATTAGCTTGAGTTCTTGGTCCGTGGATGTAGGGAATTTTCCGAACCACGTAAATCCTGAGTTGTTTTTTGTTTTCTTGCCTAGTTTATCTTAACATTCTAGTAATTTAGATTTTGTTTCATGATTAAATTGTGTTTTACCCTTATTACCCATCACTGCATTTTTCCATTTGGACAATCTACAGTCTGTACAAAGTCGAAAATCTATTAATTCGTCTACTTTCCATAATTTGTTGCGTCAAACATTTAATTAATTGTAACAATACTTGATTCATGAGCATAATAATTTATCTATTTATATTTATTCCTCTTCTGTCTTTATCCGCCTTTTTTTGTTTGTTAAGGTAGACTGGACTTTTCCAACAAATTAAATTGTCGAACTTAAGAATATGTGTCATGCAGACCAATCTTGCAGAAATTCCAAGTTGTAAATCATATATATAGGCCTGATTCTTGCAGAAACTAATGCACTAATAATCGAATCTTAACATAAAAAATAAAAATAAATAAATACAAGCAGTACACCTAAGGAAAAGGAGAAGCCATTGACTAAGCTAGGTAAAATGCTTGACAAATGCATGCGCCATCTTTGAGCCCAGCTTCACTTGAGCGTCCGTGGTGAGGTGCAGCTTCTGGTAGTCGTCTACTGCCAAACCTTTGGCATCCACGCACATCAAGTTTGGAAGCTTCAAGTGCAACTGGATGCTTCTTATTTTTCTCGTCCCCGAATTAGTAGAAATATTCGGGGACGCCAAAGCCACCTACAACGTAACACATCATTATAATCAATCAATCTCCATTAATTACATTTCTTCTATACTGTTACATTTACATACCTGGATGATTGGCAGCGAAGGAGACGAGAGATCGTTTCGGACGTCATTGAAGAACGTCCTCAACCGATCCTCATACATGCCGGCAGTCGACACGTTAATGTCGTTCTCCCCTTGGTACCAGAGCATCCCCCGGAGCGCTCCTCCTTCCCTCAAGGCCGCCCGAGCCCGACTCATCAAGCGGGCGTAGAGGCAGCTTCCGCGTCTCCAGTCGGAGATGCCAGTCATTCCCACTGCACATGGAACCAAGCCGATGGTTCCAATAGTGGGGTCCCTCTTCAAGAGGGTGTTTGCGAAGGCCATCCCTGGCCCGATTCCCGCAGGAGCATTGCTGCCCGGGCAAGGCGCAAAGGAGATGTTTCCGTGTAGAGGCTCACGAGCCTCCTCCCATGCCGTCTGGTTGTTGAGACGGAGGATCCGTGGACTGGCTCGGCAGAGGGGAGGAGTGTATCCGTCCCATTTATTATGGAAAATGCCACCCCGGCCAGCCATATTGCTTTGCCCCGCCAGCAAGAATATTGCTTTGTCACAGGCTGAGGAAGAGGAAGCCCTAAGGAAGAAGGCTACAAGGAAGAATATCATCAGTGCCATGGTTGCGCTGCTTGTTTTCCAAAGGATGTGCGTTTGATTTAAGAGAGAGAGAGAGACAAGAGAATAGATGAATACGTAAAAGAGAGAGTGAGGCTGCAAATTATCTATCTATTAAAGCCTATATATAGAGAATTGAATACTGGATTTGATCATTTGAGACAATGAGTTGGACTTGGACTCTTATTAAGTTGCGATTTGGTTCATTCTCGGTTTAAAGAATGGAAGTTTTTTGAGCTAAATTTTTTTTACTAGTATATGAGACGATAGTTTCCATTTTGGGAAAGTTATGGGTATACTTGTTGTAAACTAATACGTTTGGTATCCATCAATCCGCTTTTCATCTCTGAATATATATTTCTTCATATCCTCATTTATTAAAAGTTGGGTTTCCATCACTCTGCACCAAATCTTTTCCAATATTATGAGAGAATAGACGATATGGAGAGAGAGAATATTAAGTAGGAGCAGTAGAGAGAGCTGAAAGTGTGAGGATATTAATTAGCTGATCCCTTCCCATAACCATATATAGACCATGGTAGGTTCAGACGGTAAAAAGTTAAAAACTAAGAGAGAGAGAGAGAGAGAGGCGAGAGAACGAGAAAAGAATCCACGAATAATACGCGAGAGAGAGGCGAGAGAACGAGAGAGGCGAGAGAGAGCTGACCCGATACTTGCGCGGGTATCGGGTACCCGATACCCTCCCAATTAATAAAGAGGGTTGGGTGAGGGCATGTAATTCCATAAAATTGCGGTTATCGGGTACCTGCGTCGGGCAAGTTTTCAGGGATATTTCTTCGTCATAGGTTTCATAGATAATTGATTAAATAGAAAGAATATTTTTATTTTTGTTTTTATTTTCAAAAAGCGGGATAAAATACCCTCAATTTGCAGCACAAAACACCCTCAAATTTAAACGGCTTCAAAAAAATTGTGGATAATGCGGGTACCTGAATACCCGCAGCGGGTATCGACGTTATCATGCTATAAAAGAGCAAATACTTATAATCAACCGCTAGAATATTGACAATGACAAAGAAAAAAACTACAGTTCCAGAGTACAATTAATAAAAAATAAAGCTAGTAGATCGAGTATAACTGAATTTTGGATTTTAACCAACATTTTTTTTAACAACTTAATTTATATTTTATTCTTCTTCCTTTTTTGGCGCACCTTTTCTGCTTTTTTTTTTCTTTGATTTTAATTTCCTTTCCTCATTTTTTTTATATAATATCGTTCATTTTCATATTTAATATTCTTCTTCTCTTAAATAATACATCATAAATTAGACTAATAGAACTTCAAGATAAACAAGTGAACTACTCGAGGAAGATATTCTATATAACAAGCAAAATAATAGGCAAAACTTATTTAGAAGGAAAAGAACAAAATCTATAATTTATCTATAATATATATTATTAAAAATACAACTTTCAATTGAAATTTCAAATGAATTTCTAAATTGAGTGATAAATTTGTTATTGTAATAAAATTGAAGGTTTATTTATAAACTATATACTCCCACCGTCCATCAAAAGTATAGCACTTTTGATGGAAACATGTTTTAATAAAATTGGTGCTGATTTTTTGTAATGGAGAAAGGGTCTCACCATTTTATGAGATGTGTGGTTGAGATTGAATTTGGGGTGATTTTTTTTTGTAAATTAGAAGTATTTGTCAGGATAAAAGTTAAGAAAAAGATATGGGGTCATGTTCTAAAAATGAAAGTTTCATACTTTTCGTGGACGCCAAAAATGGCAAAAGTGTCATATTTTTCGTGGATGGGGGAGTATTTGTTTTTTATATTCTTTTTCTTTAACTTCTTATTTATCTATTTATTTCTTTTTAAAAATTTTGAAATTCTACTAATTATAAGATAGTTGATCTATATATCAAATTAAAGATACTGACAAGAGCTTCAAATTGATATATATTATGTAAATATTGGATTTATAATGTAAAATTATATTTATTTAAAAATTAAAACTTAGGAAAATTCTTTCTCCTATCTCCACTTTTTTTTTAATAGCTCTATTTTTTTTTTTTCATTTTTTGCTTATTGGGATCAACTCAGTTGACTCATTATCAGTTGAACATGTTCTTAGACACATCTCTGATCCAAAAACAAAAAAGATGCATGTAATTGGTGTTGCATTCCCCCTTCCTCATATATTAATACATACTCGCTTGTGACCAATATTTTTTTTGTAGTTTTATTTCTATTTGTTTACTTATTGTGCTTATCTGAATTCATATTTCATACTATTTGTGTGTCATTCATATTTACATCTAAGCATAATATAAGCTGAAAAGGATAACAAAAAGGTTTTTAATAAGTGAGTTATTCAAACTACCATATTTCGCACTCATTTCAATTATTACTAGTTCAACTAATTAGCTGAACGGTTGGCATTAAGATTGTTAACTGATATACTGTGAACTGAGTAATTTGGAATATGATCAGCTACATGTTAGTTGATTAGATTTAATTTCAGCTGACTCATTATCATTTGCACCTATTCTTATAATAGCTTTGATCAAGAAACGAAAAAGTTGCAATTGATATATATTTTTCCGCTCATACACCAATACGTACTCACTCCGGACCAATAATATGTGTCCCAAAATATAAAATAAGATAGAAGAGATGAGAGACAAATTTCTTATGCTTATTCAGTAATTGGGAGTCTCATGCATATATACTATGTTCTGCACGAGATCTGATTGTTAGACCAAAATAAAGTAATATTTCATCAAAGAGATGATAATTGAAAAAAGAATAAAAAAATCTTATAATTATGTATGACTACACCAAAAATCAATTACGTACCTTGATGCAGATCATAACTAGGGTGGTAATGCTAAGTGTATTAGGAAAAATTGAGTCGTTTGAAAATTGACCGATAGAATATGTCACAACTCTCATGTTGTAACCGATATTTGTTGCGATGTAAGAGCACTCCCAGCAGAAATCCCAAAATTATGCTCATATATTCCTGCCTAAAGCTTCCCTATTTAATTTTAGGATCTCGATTTTATAAATGCATACACCAGATCTCCTATTTTCTACATAAAAATAATAATTATGTGTGGGCCCTACTAATTATAAGCTTAAAATAAATTTTGGGTGGGTGTAAATTTTAGATTGAATTTAAGTAGGTGTAAAATTTTTTGTGGGCCCCATCCAATTTAGGGGATCTGCTGAATGTATTTTTTTTAATCTCATTTTCAATTGTTTTAGCCTAAATTTAGAGTTAGTGATGCATTTAGGTGATCTGCTGGAAGTGCTCTAAGGCTTACTAAGAAGATTAGTAAAGTTTACTTTTATACAATTTGTTGAAGATTTAAGAAGCCATGACTTGCCAACAAGGATCAAGTGACGTTTACCAATTATTGTATTTTCTCTGGTAATATATTTAGATAGAGTTTATATATATATATATATATATATATATATATATATATATAGGGAGAAGATCCATGAAATATGATAAGTAATTTGAGAATGAAGAATTAACAAGGGCCCTTGGATTTAGCAGATCATACGGTTAAGATAATTGACATTAATTAATTCAAAAATTATACTAAAGGTTAACTTGGTAATTTATTTTTATTTGTAACCGTCCTAAGTTTGACCGAATCATATTCATTTCGGTTGATTAGATTCATATCTTTATTTTGTGCCTTTTTTTGTTTTTTTGCCTTTTTTAGTTTGGAAGATTATAGAATTAATTAAAAGATATGTTTCATATCCATATTTACATATATATAATATTATTTTCATTAAACTACTTCACATTGAATTAACGAGTATTAAATAGATCTGCATAGATTTCACTTAATTAATTTGTATATATTCTATTAATTTTTTCGTAATAAATTTAACAGAATTAACATATCTTATTTTTTGTACCTTTATTCAAAATGTTTCATGTTAATTATTTTAGTTTATAGCAATAAAAAAATTCTAATATTTTATTTTGATGTTCGTGAGTTTATTAAGCTTATTCAAAATGTTTTATGTTAATATTTTATGTCAGTTAAAAATTCGAATATTTTATTTACATGTTCGTAATTTTAATAAGCTTATTTGAAAAGTTTTATACTAATCAAATATCAATAATATTATTTAGGAATATAATATGTAACGAATAATCACAAATTTTCAATGAATAAAGCATAAAACATTTTATGTTTTATATCAGCAAGAAAAATTCGAATATTTTATGCAGATGTTCGTAATTTATTTATGTTTGTTCGAAATGTTATATATTAAATATTTTACGTAAGCAAGAAAAATTCGAATATTTTATTTAGATATTTATAAATTTTGTACACTTGTTCGAAATATTTTATGCACAAAGCGTAATGTTAATCATTTTTTATAGGCTAATAATATCAATTAAACATGGTGGATGAAAAAAATAGGGATTATAATAGGCTAATAATATCAACTAAAAGAAGCAGCATCTCAAGCTTTTCAGGTAAAGGAATCATGCATCATCGAGAGTTTATACAATTGGGCTGGAGAAACATTCAATCACAGCAACATAAGTGGGAAATTAGTTTTATGTTTGCTTTGAAATATACTAGTATATGCGAAAAATGATATTGGTATAATAAACATTTATACCAATCAAATTATCACCACTTGGGGCAAGTTGTCACGAATTTGAGCAATCGAAATGCAGAAACAAAATAGCATCAATAAAGATTT
This sequence comes from Salvia miltiorrhiza, assembly GCF_028751815.1. Taxonomy (NCBI): domain Eukaryota; kingdom Viridiplantae; phylum Streptophyta; class Magnoliopsida; order Lamiales; family Lamiaceae; genus Salvia; species Salvia miltiorrhiza. Next base: position 11,747,140 of record NC_080392.1, on the reverse strand, counting down.
TATTAGGAGACTCAGAACCAAAACTATCACTAATCACAAGTGGGCCTTCTCAAATTCTGTTGCCGTTGCGCCATGGCCGCTTCTGTTTTTTTTAGGTGTGCGAGCAGACCCGGGCCTCCTTCGCCGGCAAGGCCGACGAGCCTCCGTCTGCGCCGACTGCGACCGCGACATCCACTTCACCAACCCCTTCGTCTGCCGCCATGAGTGCGTTCCCGTGGCTGTGGTCCTCTTCTACAACTCAGCCACCAAGTTCTCGCCCCCTCCACCGAGCAGCAATTTCGTAGAAGAAGAAAGGGAATGAGAGATTAGAGAGAGAGAGAGAAAATATGGTAGTTTAGGAAGATTAGAGAGAGAGAAAACAATACACCTTAGGAAGGTGGAAGACGCGTGAAAGACGGGAAGTGGAGAATCTTCCAAATTTATCTTGTGGGTAAAATTCCGAATAACCCCCAAAAACTGTAGAAACTCGACTGCAATAAATGAAACGTGGTTTTGTTTTTTAATCTCCTAAAAATCTGGAGCCGTTCGATTTGATAGATCTAATGGTACATAGTAATTCTCTATTCTCTACTAAACACTAATTCTCTATGGATCCCTCCCCTATATATATATATATATATATATATATATATATATATATATAGGGGCCGCTCCAATGAGACCCCCTAATTTTAGTGAAATCTAGGGTACGATCTGATGCGTTTATTTTATCAATCATATGGCTGATATTGTATTTGGAGGAAGATTTTTTTTCGCAGGGTTCGAATCCTGTAGGGAACAGAATTTTTTATATTTTGTTATATAGAAAATTAAACCTTAGGACAATTCATGAAAATTGCTAAAAATTAAAAATACAAATATGATAATAAAAAAAATACAATCATAGTTCACATCCATATAAAGTTTACCTGTGTCGAATAGAGAAGATAAAACATACAACATGATAGGTTGGCAGACAAAATGGAGGAATATAATTAAATAAAATGTTTGAGAAATTGAGGAAGAAAACGTAAAACACTTATATGGAAGAATTACATGTGACTATGTGAGGCTATCAAACAATTCAAGCTAATTCAAATGAATTTTGAGGCCGATTAGGAATGCAGGACATTAATTAGTTCTGACTTTTGCATCAAAGTGTCTGTATCTTTCTTTTGTTATTGTTACTTTTTTAGGGTATTTTTTTTTGCTAAATTTACAGGGATATGGGCATACTTTTTTTCAAATAAATAAATAAAAGAAATAAGATGCTTTAGCGTCTTCCTTGAGTGAGAATAGACTGATTTGGTACCTATTCTTAGCATTTTCCTATTTTTAAAAAGCCATAATGGATGGGTTACATTAAATACTTAATGTGACATCTAACCAACCCATATTGATCAAACATTCAAATGAATTTATTTCTGATTTCTGGGATTTGTTTTTGTTAAGTGATTTAAATTAACAAAGAATTTACTAAAATTCCCTCGACAATCCTTCACGCCCTATCAATTTTATGACTCAAAAACTAAAAACTTATAAGAAACAAATCGTGAATGATGGTGAAATAAAATAAGGTGATTAAATTAAACAGGTGTAAGCAAAGAACCCTATATTCGAAGCAACTACGAAAGAGAAGAAGACACACAACGCGCGATATACGTGGTTCGACAATGTGCCTACATCCACGGAGGGTGAGATGATATCTTTATCCCTTTACCGGAAACTATCGCCGGAGTTACAGCTAGCACTTCACACACCAACCTCAAGAAACGCAGCAAGAGATTTAGAAGTACAAAACTCACGCTATAAACTCTCTCTCTCAGCTAATCTTGCGTACAAGGATGAAGAAAAGATTAACTCACGCTAAACTGCAAAAACAGTATATAAACTAGAGCTTAACAACTTAACTAACTATCAGCTCCAAAACGGCGTCGTCGGATGTTTAAGTTGCAACGGCTCTTTCCCAAAATTTCTGATAAGTCCTTGAGCAATAAAGATGTTCAAAAATGAACCCCAGAAATATCCAATCTTTGCAGTCACTAATTTCCACAATCTCCACCTTGACCAAAAGATTAACTAGGAATAAAGAACACACACCTTCCCCTCAAAACTGCCCCATTACAGGGCATCCACGACCTCAGATCATATTGCAAGAAGCAAGGCCAACCAACCTAACGCAGTGCGAAAACTTGCTAGTTGGAAGAGCCTTTGTGAGCATATCAACAGGGTTGTCTTCTGTTCCTATCTTCTTCGCTTGCACCAGACCTTTGTTCACGATATCCTTAATAAAATAATACCGCACGTCGATATACTTTGGTCTTTCATGAAATGCACTGTGCTTGACAAGATGCAACGCACTTTGGCTATCACAATATATACCAACACATCTTTGAGTGACTCCAAAATTCTTTAGAATTCCCTTCAACCATAATGACTCCTTAACCGCCTCAGTTAAAGCCATATATTCAGCCTCAGTATTAAGAATACAAATATGATACAAAAAAAAAAAAAATTACAATCATAGTTCACATCCATATAAAGTTTATCTGTGTCGAATAAAGAAGATAAAACATACAACATGATAGGTTGGCAGACAAAATGGAGGAATATAATCAAATAAAATGTTTGGGAAATTGAGGAAGAAGAAGTAAAACACTTATATGGAAGAATTACATGTGACTATGTGAGGCTAACAAACAATTCAAGCTAATTCAATTGAATTGTGAGGCCGATTGCGATTAGCAATGCAGGACATTAATTAGTTCTGACTTTTGCATCAAAATGTTTGTATCTTTCTTTTGTTATTGTTACTTTTTTAGGGTATTTTTTTTTGCTAAATTTACAGGGATATGGGCATCACTTTTTTTCAAATAAATAAATAAAGGAAATAAGATGCTTTAGCGTCTTCCTTGAGTGAGAATAGACTGATTTGGTACCTATTCTTAGCATTTTCCTATTTTTAAAAAGCCATAAGAGCACTCCCAGCAGAAATCCTAAAATTATGCTCCTATATTTCTCCCTAAAGCTTCCCTATTTAATTTTAGGATCTCGATTTTATAAATGCATACACCAGATCTCCTATTTTCTACATAAAAATAATAATTATGTGTGAGCCCTACTAATTATAAGCTTAAAATAAATTTAGGGTGGGTGTAAATTTAAAATTGAATTTAGGTAGGTGTAAAAATTTTTGTGGGCTAAATTTAGGGGATCTGCTGGATGCATTTTTTACCTCATTTTCAATTGTTTTAGCCTAAATTTAGAGTTAGTGATGCATTTAGGTGATCTGCTGGGAGTGCTCTAATGGATGAGCGGCTCCTCCAGATTTGGAAGATCTTGGTAATTACTAGGTCCAGCATGTTCTGTCGGCATATACATCGGTGCTTCCCCGTGATAAACCCAGGTTGTGTAATTGAGGAAAAATCCACGCCTACTAACATGTTCTCTGACCGTAGGTACATATAAAATGGCTGCATTCTTGCACTTCTTACACGGGCACCTAATGTTACTTTCTTCATTTGTGTACGCCGTTTGATTTATCGCATACTCAAGGAAACTCTTAAGTCTCGTTTCAAATGCAGAACGATCATTGTATCTCGCGTACATCCACATACGATTATCACTCATTCTTGCAAATTCTAATTGAAAAAAATAAATAAAAGATCATAAATTACTTGAATCAAACGAAATTTCGACATCATAACCCCACTATCCTAACTATCAAGTGCTCGACTCTACCAGCAGCTATAGTGACCATAGTGGTCCTAATTTACTAAGCCTATACTAGGTCTATCCGGTCCCCAATTGCCGAAGTAATAATACAATACATATAAAGCAATAAAAAAAACAAAGTAATTAAATTTAAAACAATGATTGTTGGGAGAAGATCCTTAAGAAATAATCAATTTCTATCTCAAAGGGAGAAGAAATTAATTAAATCTATCCCACAATATATAATAACATATCATTTCATCATAAACACATACTAACATACTTTATATATAAACTAACAAATTAATATAATTATATAAAATTAATCATGCTTCATAATCAATCATACTATAAATTAATTATAATTAATCTAATTAACATTAAATTTAATCTAACAAAATAATAGTAAATAAATTTAAAATTAATCTAACATATTAATCTAATTAATCATAAAATTAATCATGCTTCATAATGAATCATACTATAAATAAAGTAAAATTAATCCAATTAACATTAATTTAAATAAACAAAATAATAAATTAATAAATAAAATGGCGAGAGAGAGAGAGCGTACAGTGGTGGTCGACAGCGGAGCGTCGTCAAGACAGCGACAGAGCGACGTCATCGAACTAATACGATAAAAAAAAGAAAATGAGTGAAATGTGAGAAAGAGGACCTGCAGGGGTGGCTGGCCGGAAACGGTGGCTGACGGCGACGGGGGCTGGACGGTGGCGGTGGCTGGGGGCGGGTCGGCGGTGCTGGGGGTGGGGGGTGCGGCGTGAGCAAAAGGGGGGGGGGTCTGTGCGGCGGCGGAAACTAACAGGGGCGGAAGAAAAGGGTTTAATAATTAGCGACTGCAAAATGCTGTCGCTATTCCGCGACCCGCTTCCTATTAGTGACGGCGTTGAGCCCCGCCACTAATTAGCGGCGGTCACGCCGTCGGTAATATATTCAATTTTTTTTTTAAATATAGACGTTATTGACGGTATTGCCGCTGGCAATTAGCGACGGCGTCTTTGCCGCTGGAAATTTGTAAATCCGGGTCGTCTATCGCGCCGGCGGAAGGCCGTCGTTAAATGCCGGCGGCCAAGACGCCGTCGCTAATTGCTGCCGGCAATTAGCGATTTTTTTGTAGTGTTGCCCCACAAGTTACACATAAGGGTCGGCCCTGGCTGGTCGTGATGCGATTGACATTGTTTTTAGTTTGTTCATATTTAAGTATTATGTTTTTGCATAGATAAATTTGTATTGCACGCTTGACATAGGTCAAGTATTGTATAAATTATTTTATTCCAAGTATAATATATTTGTTAAGATATATATGTATTTACATGAAATACTTTCAACATAATAATAATAATAATAATAATAATAATAATAATAATAATAATAATAATAATAATAATAATAATAATAATAATAATAATAATAATAATAATAAATTTGTTACTTATACTAGAGTATTTGATTTGAATCCAATAATTTGTATGAGATTAATCTTGATTGTAAATCTGAATCATCATATCATGGCAGTTTACATCTAATAACATACGTTACAGTGAGTGAAATTTATTCGATATTGTTATATAATCCTAATCTAATTTAAAAATAGCAACCTGCTTATAATTAATATTGTCATAGCTGATTGACACTTTAACATCGTCAACCTTCCAATATATGTGTTGTCGACCTTCATCTCGAATCGGATCGTATATAATAAAATAAACCAATTCTCCTCCTTCATTTTTGATAATTCCACAATTTATTAGTTGGTTTGTGTTATTTACCTTCAATTCATATGTCTCGCCCCTATTCAGATAACGGTCCAGTGGACCATGACTGTAGTCCATTGGACCGTTAGTAAAATGGAGATAGAGAGGAAGCTTCGTTGCTTCCATTGCGCTAATCAAATGAATAATTGGTACGGCGTCACTACCTTTGATGTTGGCAACACCTAACTCCAAGATCATGCTTAGGAGCAACAATTTAAATGCCATTTTATTTTTGCCTCTATGCTGTTGTCTATATTTTTTGTTGGATTTATAGAAGACCATTTCAAGACCGTTTCATAAGTAATGAATGAGGAATTAATGGTGTGGACCTAACAAAATTAAGAATATATAGATTCTAAAAATGTACTAACCCCCCCCTCCTTAAAATGCATTTATTATCTTTAATCACATGCGAATTTTAAATTGCACTAGTGAATTACAGTTTTTCAAAGAAAACAATCGTCACTAAAATTTATATATACAATAAATATTGAAATACCCGTTTGCCTTTATACACATATAAAATCTAGTAGATACCCAAGTTAGTACCGGACGAGATACCAAATCACAGCAGATAACAAATAGAGAAATAAGCTTGAACACACGATATGGTAACCCAATTCGATGATAGAACACCTACGTCTTGGGGGTCTTGTCCAGAGAAAACAATTCACTATGAGAGATTAAACTACAGCAGGACTTACAACGGATCAACCTTCTATGCCTCTATAATTTCCCAAAACCTCAACACTAGAGAAACGTTGTGTCACGACCGGTCCTAATTAAGGATAATTAAGCCGGGAAACCGTGACTAATGGAGGGATATTAGAAGCGGGGTAGAAAGGGGATAATTAAACAAAGAAGAATCACATTTCATCATTTAACAAAAGGAATATTTATAATATAACAGAAGTTTAGTCGTATAGACTCAAATAACTAATAAGTTCAGATATCTCTGACTTAGCCAAATAAACATAAAACTTCTGAGTACGCAGCGGAATATGATTCTGATTACATGTATGAAGACATGTAACCCTAGAGTTCATTAATACATAATAAGACAAAAGAATCTCGCTCGTCACTTCATCACCATCGGCAGCTGCTCAACCTGCACATTTAGAAATATATGCAGGGCTTGAGTACAAAAGTACTCAGTGGGCACGTATGCCTAAGTATAAAAATACATGCTTCAAAATTGTAAATTGTCATGCCATCATAAACAGTACAGCAAGGGAGTTTTTCGCTAAAAGGCCCAAGCTTACTAAATTCATTTGTGATTCTTAAAGTTCGACTGCAGTCTAAGTTCTGTAATCTATCATATCTGGAACTGTGTGCCGGAGAGGTGGCCACCTCTCACGGTCACTTGACCGGCCAACCCGCTAGATGACTCACGGCCACTGGTGTACACTAGCCCTGGCAGGATAGCTATCAACTGCTCAAGACCCGAATTCGATTACATGGTAAAAGTCACATCAGATAGATATCATACTGAAATTTAAATATTTTATGGCAAGACAATATTTGAAATAACTTCAATTAATGTAGTCATGAAATAACTTGCTTGAACGTAATATTTAAACTCATTTGATATATATGAAAGTAATGCCCACCTGTTAGAAACTTTTTGTGGTACAGTAGCTCCTTGACTGATTATTAATCTCGAGCTTGACCTTTATTACGAGAATATAAATAAGATATTGCTCGAGTAAAATCCTCAAATAATGAGATTACAGAATTAATTATGCATGATTTTTATGCATGATTTATTACTCCAAGATGATATTAGATAATTACTACTATTAATCCTCACTATCGGATCAAATAAATACCAACTAGGTTTCATCTTGCGTGGTTGAGTAATTAACTAAAATAATCCGTCCGCTTCAGGTGTTCCAATCCGCCAAGTAAATAAACCCCATTCCTCGTAGTCAATAAAATAAATAAATAAATAAATAAATAAATAAATACTTCAACTTATTCGCTTTATAACCTCATAATTAATCAGGCTTAATAAATGGGAACAAGTAATGTTATAAGATTAAATAATTAAAAGGCTCAACATAAGGCAGCCTAATAATTAATTAAACAAATATGGGCTTGATTTAAATAAATCGTGGCATTCCAATAATTAAATTGAAAAGTTTAGTTGGAGTAATTCATGGACTCAAGTAATTAAATAATTTTAGGGCCCAGTTGAATAAATAACCAAGGCCTAAAGAAAATAATTAGGAGGCCCAATCGGAATAAAATAACAAAGCCCAATGAATTAATTAAATTAGGCCCAATGAATTAAACTAAAGCCCAAGCAAAATAATTGAATTAGGCCCAATTATAATAAATACAACAAGGCCCAAAAATAAATAATTATGAAGCCCAAAGAAAATAAAATAAAGGCCCAAATTTTCGGCCCAACTCAAGCCCACTGTAATTTAAAATAAAATCGGCCCACTGAAACGAAGACCAAATAAGGAGTCCAACATAATTAAATAAACTCCGGCCCAATGAAATGGCCCAATGTAATGGCCCAATTAATAAAATAAATAAAGTCCAACTCAATTAAATGAAGCCCATACAAATCAAAAAACAATTAAATCAAAGCCCATATAAATAAAATCGGAGGCCCAATCAGTAATTAAAATCGGCCATTTAAATAAAATCAGAGGCCCAATATTAATAAATAAGCCAGCCCAACTCAAGCCCACTAAAAATAAATCAACAAGGCCCAAAGAATTTAATAAATAAGCCCAATTAAAATAAGGAGCCCAACTTTAATTAAAATAGGAAAAAGCCCAAAATTTCCCCCCCCCCCCAACATCTCGGTTCTCTCTCTCTATTTCAATACACACTCACATACACCCTCACACACACTCTCGGTTCTCTCTTTTACCTTACAAATCACGCACACACACAAAAGAACGCACACCTCTCTCTCTCTCACTCAAAACAGTCGAGCTCTCTCTCTCTATTTCTCCCTCTCGCTCCGCCTCCAACCGGCCTCAGCCGAGGCGCCTGCCGCTGCAGCTCCTCGTCAACGTCAATCCCTCAACGTCCTTCTTATCCTCTCCAAAATAGATCTGTCACTCTCAATCTCGTCGTTGCTGCTGCGTTCCTCCAGTGAGCAGATAAAAGTTCGACGCCTCTGTCGATTCCCCGAGCCCCGACGCCGCTGCTGCTACTGGAATCCGGCGAGCCAGCCTGCTCACGGTTGCCTATTGCTGCGTCGTCGGCTGCCTTCGAGATTTCCGCCGCCTCTAACTACAGCTGCTGTTTCGCCGGGTCGCGGCCTGGAATTCTATCGCCGGACGTAGCCGCTTGGGAGCGCCGCCGCCAGCCGCTGCTGTTAACAGTAAGAGTCCAGCAGCCTCCTTTCCCGGAGCCGCCGTCGCCATGATTCGCAGAGCTCCGACAGTCCCGATTCAGACGTCAATGAAAGCTCCGTCGTCGCGTCGTCTTCCGATTCAGAGCAGGGCAGTCGGCCCTATTCCTTAAGCTAAGTTCTCTAGTCATTCTTCTTTTACTACACAAATAAAATGTTGTTGTGGTTCTCTTTGCTACTGATTAAGCAAATTCTCGTATTCTGTTTAATCTTCTAGTTGCTAAAGTGAATGATTCTCAAGCTTGTTGTTCTATAGTGCAGTAGGATGAAAAGCATAAGTCTTTTTATTGCTATACATATCATGCCCATTTGATATAGTGGTGAAACGTGATTATGCCTCTGATATGAATGCGAACTGAATGGTTATTTGAGATAGCAAAATACCTCGCTTGTATTCAATTGATTGGTTGTTGCTGGAGTGTAGTGAAGGGTGAAATAACTGAAATGGATTGAAGTTGCCATTGTTTAACGAATGAAGGATACTTGAACTGAAAATAGCAAAGTTAAGGACAAAGCTTACCTTGCAATTGTTTGGTTTGATTGATGTATTGTTCGTTGTAGTTGATTAGTTCCACAGAGGAATTAACTGAAATAAATGATGGTTCATTGTATAATGCAGGTGAATTTAGTCGAGGGAGAATGAAAGTATTGAGCCAAACCTTACCTTGAGAGCTTTGGCAGAAACAAACTGGGTTGTTCTTAAATTTTGTTTTCTCGGTGAAACAAGATGAGAGTGAAAGTTTGCATTTGTTAGGGGATGATACTAATAGAAAATATATATTGCTGCATAATTGAGTGATGAGTGGTGGGAAAAATGATGAGTGATGGGGGAAAGTGGTTGGGAAAGAGTGAATGGTCGGGGTGAAAAATGAGTGGTGGGGAAAAGTGGTGGTCAAAGATTGATGGAAAGAAAAAGAAAAAAAAAATAGAGAAGAATTAATGATGTATTTTCTATGCCTCGGTGATTCCGTAACTGAAATAAAATACTGGCTTCGATTCTGCTTGATACTGTATTTACATAAATCTCGATTTCAACATGTGATATCTCGCTAAAATCGATAAGTTATAAAATGAATCAAAATTAAATCCGTAGATTTAATTCGTTCGTTGTTCTAATATATAAATTAAATCCGCAGATTTAATTAACTCACGAGTCTGAAATAATCTACAACTTGAGTAAGAATAAAATCTAATTCCATCTCGCTTAAATAAATAACGTGACTTTGCTAAGTCAGTTATAACTCTGAAATAATATCATTGACTGCTTTAACAATATAAATTCAGGATCATAAGCTGAATTCATATCAGAATAATATCCGTTTTCATTCACTGATGAACAAAAATACACACTCATTACTGGATTTAAAATATATAAAAGAGCGGGTCACTACATACTACCCCTCTTAACAAAAATTTCGTCCCGAAATTTGCATATTTCTTCTAAAACAGTTCGGGGTATTTATCCTTCATTTTGTCTTCAAGCTCCCACGTGGCTTCCTCTTGTCCGTGGTGTCTCCATAAGACTTCCACTGATGTGATTGCCTTATTCCTGAGTTGTTGTACTTTTCGATCTAGAATGGCCTCTGGTCTCTCTTCATAACTCAAGTCTGGGCAAAGGATCATCTCTTCTTGGTGGATTATGTGCTTTGGATCGAAAACGTATTTTCTGAGTTGTGATACGTGGAAAACATTGTGAACGTTTCCAAAACTTGGCGGTAATGCCAACCTATAGGCTACTGGGCCTATTCTTTCCAAAATCTCATAAGGTCCTACGAATCGGGGCCTAAGTTTTCCCTTGACACCAAACCTAGTTATCCCCTTGGTAGGAGATACCTTTAGGAAGACCTTGTCTCCTATTTCAAAACATAACTCAGTTCGACGTGCATCAGCGTAAGATTTCTGTCTATCTTGTGCCTCTTTTATTCGCCCTCTGATCTGGCGGACTATCTCAACCATCTCATTTACCATGTCTGGTCCTAAAACTTTTCTCTCACCCACTTCATCCCAATAAAGTGGTGATCTACATTTTCTTCCATACAATGCCTCATATGGTGCCATATCGATAGTCGCCTGGTAACTGTTATTATAGGCAAATTCAATCAACGGCAGTACTACTTCCCAACTTCCACCTCTATCTAACACCACTGTTCTCAACATATCTTCGAGGGTCTGAATTGTCCTTTCAGACTGCCCATCTGTCTGCGGGTGGAAGGCGGTGCTGAAATTTAACCTCGTGCCTAACTCCTTCTGTAAGCTCATCCAAAATCTAGAAGTAAATTTTGAGTCTCGGTCTGAAGTGATCGACACTGGTACACCGTGTAAGCGTACAATCTCTCGAACATACAACTGAGCTAGCTTGTCTGACCCATGTGTGATCGGTATTGGTATAAAATGAGCACATTTTGTGAGTCGATCCACTATTACCCAAATGGCAGTGTTTCCTCTCTTTGTTTTGGGCAAACTGGTCACAAAATCCATTGCGATGTGCTCCCACTTCCATTCTGGAATTTCCAACGGTTGTAGTTTTCCATATGGCCTTTGATGTAAGGCCTTCACCTGTTGGCATGCTAGGCATTTCTCCACAAATGACGCTATGTCTCTCTTCATTCCTTCCCACCAAAAGTGTTTCTTTAGGTCCTGATACATCTTAGTACTGCCTGGGTGGGCAGTATAAGGGGTATCGTGAGCCTCACTCATGATTTTATCCTTAAGCTCATCATCGTGGGGGATGCATATTCTTCCTTCAAAGAGGATAACATTATCTGATGCTTCTTGATAATTCTTGACGCCTCCTTTTCTTACTGCTTCCCGTAGTTTTTCCATCTTCCCGTCTTTTCTTTGTGCTTCTACGATCATCTTCCTCAAGTTAGGTACTGTTGCCACAACGCTTGCTATCGTCCCTGGTGGTTTAACCACTTCTATGCTCATTTTGCTAAATTCCCTTATGAGCACCGTCTCTCGAGTGATGAGAGCTCCCAATTTAGATTGGGTCTTACGACTCAATGCATCAGCCACTACGTTGGCCTTGCCTGGGTGGTAGTTAATACCGCAGTCATAGTCTTTCACTAGTTCGAGCCATCTCCTCTGTCTCATGTTGAGGTCCTTTTGCTCGAAAAAGTATTTCAGGCTTTTATGATCTGTGAATATTTCACACCTAACTCCATATAGGTGGTGCCTCCAAATCTTCAGCGCATGCACCACTGCAGCTAACTCCAGATCATGAGTCGGGTAATTCAGTTCATGTGGCCTAAGCTGTCGTGACGCATATGCTATCACTCTTCCTTCTTGCATCAGCACGCAACCAAGTCCATTTTTGGACGCGTCTGTGTAGATCATGTATTCCTTATCAGCTGTTGGGACGGCTAACACTGGTGCCGTAGTTAACTTCTCCTTAAGTTCTTGGAAGCTCTTCTCGCACTCCTCTGTCCAAGAAAATTTTATTCCCTTCCTGAGTAGTTGCGTCATTGGCCTTGCAATTTTGGAAAATCCTTCCATAAACCTCCTATAGTAACCTGCCAATCCTAAGAAACTTCTTATCTCATTAGGGTTAGTAGGCGATTTCCATTCGCGCACTGCTTGCACTTTTTCAGGGTCCACTTTAATCCCTTCTGATGATACAATATGTCCTAAAAACGTGACTTCGCTGAGCCAAAACTCACACTTGCTGAATTTGGCATAAAGGCGCTCTGTCCTCAACGTTTCTAGAACAATTCTCAGATGTTCCTCATGGTCTTTATCGTTCTTCGAGTAGATTAGGATGTCATCTATGAATACCAAGACAAATTTGTCTAAATACGGATGGAACACTCGATTCATGAGGTCCATGAACACGGCTGGCGCATTAGTTAGCCCGAATGGCACAACTACAAATTCGTAGTGGCCATACCTAGTTCGAAATGCCGTCTTAGGTACGTCTTCTGGTCGAATCTTCAGCTGGTGATAACCAGACCGCAAATCAATCTTCGAGAACACGCTTGCTCCCTTGAGCTGGTCGAAGAGGTCATCTATCCTTGGTAAAGGATATTTGTTCTTCAGTGTCACTTTGTTCAGTTCCCTATAGTCTATGCACATTCTCAATGTGCCATCCTTTTTCTTCACAAAAAGTACAGGTGCACCCCAAGGTGATACACTTGGCCTAATGAATCCAAGTTCCAAAAGTTCTTGCAGTTGTATCTTGAGTTCTTCCAACTCTTTAGGAGCCATCCGGTATGGTGCCTTCGAAATGGGAGCTGCCCCGGGCTCCAAATCAATGGTAAACTCAATTGGTCTGTCCGGTGGTGGCCCTGGCAGAATCTCTGGAAATACATCTGAAAAGTCCCGTACAATTGCTACATCTTCTATACTCTTTTCAGTACCCAGTTCTCCGTGCAAGTATACGAGGTAAGCTGGGTATCCCTTCTTCATCATTTTCGTTGCTTGTAGGGCGGAGATGATCATCTTTCTTCTTCCCATACTAATTCCGTGGAAATGTGACGGCTCCCTTCCTGGGGGTCGAAACAATATCTGTCTTTCGTTACAAAGGATGGTGGCATAGTTCTCGGCTAGCCAGTCCATTCCTAGGATTATGTCCACATCTCCCATCGGTATAACATAGGAGTTGTTCACTACAATCTTGTGTGACCCTATGTTCAGTTCTAGGTTCAAGCACACATCATCTACTGTCGTCATTCCTCCTATAGGTGATGATATACTCAACTCCTGGTCAGCTCTTTCCATTTTAAGTTTTAATGTATCAACACATGTACTTGAAATGAAAGTATGCGATGCGCCCGTATCAAATAGAAGTACAACAGGAGTATTGAGTAGCATGCCCATACCTGCCAGGTTTCCCTGGTTGTTCTCGGGCTGCTTCTGCCTCATAGCATAGGCTCTAGCATGACGAGGTTTTTCATGTTGTTTCTGTTGTCGCTGCTGTTGTTGGCGGGCCTGTTGCTGATACTGTTGTTGAGGTTGTGGTTGGTACTGTAGCTGTTGGTGCTGCTGTGGCTGCTGATACTGTGGTTGCTGCCTTGGGTATGGTTGTGGCAAAGCTTGAATTGCTCGCAGATGCGGAGCCTGGATAGGTGGGTTTGGCCTTGAACTCGTTCCATGTTGTTTATTCGGGCACCGGTTTGCATAGTGCCCCTTTTGGTTACAGATATAGCAACTATCACTGCCGGCCTTACAGATTCCCACATGATTTTTGTTACATTTGGGGCAATGTGGGGCCCTCTGTTGGTTATTTCCCATCTATTTCGGTGCACTCTGACCTCCATAGCCCTGTGACTGGAAGACCCGTCCCTGCCATGGCCTCTTCTCGCTTTGGTTCGGGTTACTGTTGTCCCATCTCCTCTTCCCTTTGAAATTCTGATTATGATTTTGATCATGTAGAGGTGCTGGAGCAGGTACAGTTGCAAGTCTTTCTCCTGGCATGGCTGCCTCAATGTCTAACGCTCGGCTGAGCGACTCAGTGTAAGACAATCCTCCATGGCTTGCCAAAGCCATCCTAATCTCGTGCCTCAGACCGGCACAAAACTTTTCAGCCATCTTCTCATCTGTGTCCACTTGTTCCGGCGCATATCTAGACATATCGCAGAACATCCTGTCATATTGAGTTACCGATATCTTCCCTTGCTTTAGATTGTAAAATTCAGCTTCCTTCTTTTTGCGGTAGCTCTTGGGTATATACTTGTCATATATACCAGCTTTGAATTGTTCCCAGGTCAGGTTTTCTAACTGCTCTGCTGTCATCGTTTTCATCCGTGCTTCCCACCAGAAATCAGCTGACCCAGTCAACTGAAAGGACATACAAGTCAGACGTTCTTGGTCGGTGCAACGCAGGAAGTTGAAAATGCGTTCAATAGCGCGAACCCAAGTTTCAGCTTCTGCCGGGTCTCCTGTCCCGTTGAAGGTAGGTGGGTTATGTCGCAAGAATAATTCTTCAATCCGTCGTTCTGGCTGAACAGGTGGTTGAACTATTTCGGGTTCTGGTTCTGGCCCTGTTTCTGGGCCTCTTCTTTCATTTCGGGGAATCCTGCCCCCTCCTCTTGGTCGTCCTCGTTTTGGCGGCATTCTATTAGGTTAAACACAAGTTGTCAGCGCATTAAAAAAAACAATAAGGCCATACTATCATTTCTATAGTTACTCTTTAACTCATCGAGTTCTGCTCTTGTTAAAACTTAAACGAACATATAAATAAAACATAGCGGAACGACTTGCTGCGAAAAACCAATAAGATCACCATATATAACATAGGGAAAATTGCCTCAATGAGGACTTTACATCATCATAAAATCTAGATTCAAAGATCTATCTAAGTACCACACATGATGAACTGGCTACCTAGTGAGCCATTACAAAAACTACTCAGTCACGGAACGTCCCAAGGTTTCGCGTCTCCGTCCTAATACTAGTCAAAAGTCTATGCCGACACATGGCATACAAAAGCATCAGAACAATCTATGTTTCTGGAATATTTAAATATCATCCTATTAGATATATATATAAACCGGTCTAAGAAGATCGGGTACAAGATCCCTGGGTCGGGGCATGGCTGTCTTCCTCTGGATCCTCTTTCGGATCTTCCTCTGGGTCCTCATCTGTTTCTCCGCCAGATGGGTGCGACTCACCCCCTCCTTCACCTGCTGCCTGGCCAATGATGGCTGAGCGAATCATCTTCAAGGTGACTCGAAGAGTTGGGCGGTCGTCCATGGCCGGGGTTTTTCCCCTATTGAGGAAATCCATGGTATCGGCTAAGACTCTGTCAACGTCGGCCATAGCGGCTGCTATCTCTGCCTTGCTCAACTGCCTCGATGACAATGGTGGCTCACAGACTAATGGCACTGAACCCGTGCCAGGTGGAAAATCTCTGTAGGCTTGAGGCCTAGAGGGGCCTGCCTCAGCGTCGTGCCTCCTAGGTTGCCTTAAGATAGGGGCTGCTGGTGGAGTCGGCTCCGGAAGTGGGTCCAGTAGTTCGTCGGGCGAAGGTACTCCGACTCGAGCAAGGTCTCCCGGACGTATATACGGCCCTCGAGGAGCATTTCCCCAACGAGTGAATTGTGCCTGGATCTCAGCAGTAAATCCAGAGAAGTCATAATGCAAGTCATAGGACCTGCCAGAACGAGTGATGTAGTGAGCGGAAATCATCCTCGCCCATCCCTGCCATTCTGATGGCAGCAAATCCATTAGCCGCTCCATTCCGTCATAGTCCGATATCCCATGGTCTCTTGCAGCGACCCAGTGTCGATGGAAGCCGGCCAAGAATTGGCCTAAGTCATCACCGTGGCATCGGCGATAAGTAAAATATGAGTTCCTGATAGCATCCGGACTAGCATCTCGACGCAACGGCCGTCGTCTGGTAAAGCGCATCCTTGCCATCTATACATGAAGGTCGCATAATCAAACTCACGAATATCAAAATAGGTGGCAAAAACAGTAGGGTTCAAACATATCTACAACAGTAAGGTAATAATTCTACTTGAGGTCTCGAAATTCAAACCACGGTATTATAATCATAATAGCCTAACACTAGACTCGAATATAATTCGTGAAGTCTTAAATATGCTGCAACTAGTACTAACTAGGTTTTTGAAAAGAGATAACTCCTCTATGTTGCAGTTTCCAAACTATGTAGGGTATTCTTATTACTATGAAAAGTGTTCCCACTATACTCTGATTAAGGCAATAGTTGATTCGGTATCCGCCTCGCGTGAATAATCCGAACGAAGATCTATGCCCGTGTCACTATCTCGTGTGTGACACTTTTCTTTACTCCCCATTGTATTTTGTTTGTTGATTTCTCGTCTGGTTCACTAACTTTGTAACTTACTCATCGCCTCAATTTACAGAGAAAAGCAAAAATGTTCTTGCTAAATTCCTTCTATTGTTGTGTTCATAACAGTGATCATGCATCCTTAGCGCATCTAAGTTCATTGAGTAACATCTCCATAAAAAGGCATAAGTAAAATCAACATTTGCATCAAGGCGAAATATAAACTTCAACATTCGAAACTTTCTGTTGCATTCCTTTCTGTTGAGCATAGCGATGTGATGAAGTGCTGAGCTTTTGCCGACTGACTCTTTCATACTAGTGATCATACTAGAAAAATTTATTAACTCTAGGGTTCAGAGCAAATGAACTGCTCTGATACCACTCTGTCACGACCGGTCCTAATTAAGGATAATTAAGCCGGGAAACCGTGACTAATGGAGGGATATTAGAAGCGGGGTAGAAAGGGGATAATTAAACAAAGAAGAATCACATTTCATCATTTAACAAAAGGAATATTTATAATATAACAGAAGTTTAGTCGTATAGACTCAAATAACTAATAAGTTCAGATATCTCTGACTTAGCCAAATAAACATAAAACTTCTGAGTACGCAGCGGAATATGATTCTGATTACATGTATGAAGACATGTAACCCTAGAGTTCATTAATACATAATAAGACAAAAGAATCTCGCTCGTCACTTCATCACCATCGGCAGCTGCTCAACCTGCACATTTAGAAATATATGCAGGGCTTGAGTACAAAAGTACTCAGTGGGCACGTATGCCTAAGTATAAAAATACATGCTTCAAAACTGTAAATTGTCATGCCATCATAAACAGTACAGCAAGGGAGTTTTTCGCTAAAAGGCCCAAGCTTACTAAATTCATTTGTGATTCTTAAAGTTCGACTGCAGTCTAAGTTCTGTAATCTATCATATCTGGAACTGTGTGCCGGAGAGGTGGCCACCTCTCACGGTCACTTGACCGGCCAACCCGCTAGATGACTCACGGCCACTGGTGTACACTAGCCCTGGCAGGATAGCTATCAACTGCTCAAGACCCGAATTCGATTACATGGTAAAAGTCACATCAGATAGATATCATACTGAAATTTAAATATTTTATGGCAAGACAATATTTGAAATAACTTCAATTAATGTAGTCATGAAATAACTTGCTTGAACGTAATATTTAAACTCATTTGATATATATGAAAGTAATGCCCACCTGTTAGAAACTTTTTGTGGTACAGTAGCTCCTTGACTGATTATTAATCTCGAGCTTGACCTTTATTACGAGAATATAAATAAGATATTGCTCGAGTAAAATCCTCAAATAATGAGATTACAGAATTAATTATGCATGATTTTTATGCATGATTTATTACTCCAAGATGATATTAGATAATTACTACTATTAATCCTCACTATCGGATCAAATAAATACCAACTAGGTTTCATCTTGCGTGGTTGAGTAATTAACTAAAATAATCCGTTCGCTTCAGGTGTTCCAATCCGCCAAGTAAATAAACCCCATTCCTCGTAGTCAATAAAAATAAATAAATAAATAAATAAATACTTCAACTTATTCGCTTTATAACCTCATAATTAATCAGGCTTAATAAATAGGAACAAGTAATGTTATAAGATTAAATAATTAAAAGGCTCAACATAAGGCAGCCTAATAATTAATTAAACAAATATGGGCTTGATTTAAATAAATCGTGGCATTCCAATAATTAAATTGAAAAGTTTAGTTGGAGTAATTCATGGACTCAAGTAATTAAATAATTTTAGGGCCCAGTTGAATAAATAACCAAGGCCTAAAGAAAATAATTAGGAGGCCCAATCGGAATAAAATAACAAAGCCCAATGAATTAATTAAATTAGGCCCAATGAATTAATTAAATTAGGCCCAATAAATTAAACTAAAGCCCAAGCAAAATAATTGAATTAGGCCCAATTATAATAAATACAACAAGGCCCAAAAATAAATAATTATGAAGCCCAAAGAAAATAAAATAAAGACCCAAATTTTCGGCCCAACTCAAGCCCACTGTAATTTAAAATAAAATCGGCCCACTGAAACGAAGCCCAAATAAGGAGTCCAACATAATTAAATAAACTCCGGCCCAATGAAATGGCCCAATTATTAAAATAAATAAAGTCCAACTCAATTAAATGAAGCCCATACAAATCAAAACAACAATTAAATCAAAGCCCATATAAATAAAATCGGAGGCCCAATCAGTAATTAAAATCGGCCATTTAAATAAAATCAGAGGCCCAATATTAATAAATAAGCCAGCCCAACTCAAGCCCACTAAAAATAAATCAACAAGGCCCAAAGAATTTAATAAATAAGCCCAATTAAAATAAGGAGCCCAACTTTAATTAAAATAGGAAAAAGCCCAAAATTTCCCCCCCCCAACATCTCGGTTCTCTCTCTCTATTTCAATACACACTTACATACACCCTCACACACACTCTCGGTTCTCTCTTTTACCTTACAAATCACGCACACACACAAAAGAACGCACACCTCTCTCTCTCTCACTCAAAACAGTCGAGCTCTCTCTCTCTATTTCTCCCTCTCGCTCCGCCTCCAACCGGCCTCAGCCGAGGCGCCTGCCGCTGCAGCTCCTCGTCAACGTCAATCCCTCAACGTCCTTCTTATCCTCTCCAAAACAGATCTGTCACTCTCAATCTCGTCGTTGCTGCTGCGTTCCTCCAGTGAGCAGATAAAAGTTCGACGCCTCTGTCGATTCCCCGAGCCCCGACGCCGCTGCTGCTACTGGAATCCGGCGAGCCAGCCTTCTCACGGTTGCCTATTGCTGCGTCGTCGGCTGCCTTCGAGATTTCCGCCGCCTCTAACTACAGCTGCTGTTTCGCCGGGTCGCGGCCTGGAATTCTATCGCCGGACGTAGCCGCTTGGGAGCGCCGCCGCCAGCCGCTGCTGTTAACAGCAAGAGTCCAGCAGCCTCCTTTCCCGGAGCCGCCGTCGCCATGATTCGCAGAGCTCCGACAGTCCCGATTCAGACGTCAATGAAAGCTCCGTCGTCGCGTCGTCTTCCGATTCAGAGCAGGGCAGTCGGCCCTATTCCTTAAGCTAAGTTCTCTAGTCATTCTTCTTTTACTACACAAATAAAATGTTGTTGTGGTTCTCTTTGCTACTGATTAAGCAAATTCTCGTATTCTGTTTAATCTTCTAGTTGCTAAAGTGAATGATTCTCAAGCTTGTTGTTCTATAGTGCAGTAGGATGAAAAGCATAAGTCTTTTTATTGCTATACATATCATGCCCATTTGATATAGTGGTGAAACGTGATTATGCCTCTGATATGAATGCGAACTGAATGGTTATTTGAGATAGCAAAATACCTCGCTTGTATTCAATTGATTGGTTGTTGCTGGAGTGTAGTGAAGGGTGAAATAACTGAAATGGATTGAAGTTGCCATTGTTTAACGAATGAAGGATACTTGAACTGAAAATAGCAAAGTTAAGGACAAAGCTTACCTTGCAATTGTTTGGTTTGATTGATGTATTGTTCGTTGTAGTTGATTAGTTCCACAGAGGAATTAACTGAAATAAATGATGGTTCATTGTATAATGCAGGTGAATTTAGTCGAGGGAGAATGAAAGTATTGAGCCAAACCTTACCTTGAGAGCTTTGGCAGAAACAAACTGGGTTGTTCTTAAATTTTGTTTTCTCAGTGAAACAAGATGAGAGTGAAAGTTTGCATTTGTTAGGGGATGATACTAATAGAAAATATATATTGCTGCATAATTGAGTGATGAGTGGTGGGAAAAATAATGAGTGATGGGGGAAAGTGGTTGGGAAAGAGTGAATGGTCGGGGTGAAAAATGAGTGGTGGGGAAAAGTGGTGGTCAAAGATTGATGGAAAGAAAAAGAAAAAAAAAATAGAGAAGAATTAATGATGTATTTTCTATGCCTCGGTGATTCCGTAACTGAAATAAAATACTGGCTTCGATTCTGCTTGATACTGTATTTACATAAATCTCGATTTCAACATGTGATATCTCGCTAAAATCGATAAGTTATAAAATGAATCAAAATTAAATCCGTAGATTTAATTCGTTCGTTGTTCTAATATATAAATTAAATCCGCAGAATTAATTAACTCACGAGTCTGAAATAATCTACAACTTGAGTAAGAATAAAATCTAATTCCATCTCGCTTAAATAAATAACGTGACTTTGCTAAGTCAGTTATAACTCTGAAATAATATCATTGACTGCTTTAACAATATAAATTCAGGATCATAAGCTGAATTCATATCAGAATAATATCCGTTTTCATTCACTGATGAACAAAAATACACACTCATTGCTGGATTTAAAATATATAAAAGAGCGGGTCACTACACGTTGAAAGCTAGATAACACTAACTATCCAAGTGCGAACCCCGACGAACACACTTACTCCCTTACAAGTCGAAATTCAACTTACAATGGAGATAAACTAACAAATACTTTGCTACCAACAAGATTAAATGTAAAGTAATAAGAAACAGAACATACACTCCAAGAAAGATGTTCTTACTCCCAAAAATGTGTTGCGCTCATGAACTGCTCGAATAAATGCTCAAAACGTCCAACCCTAGCTGTTGGTGGAGATTAGATTATATAGAGGAGAAACCCTAAGTTTCCTTCTTGAATAAGGACTCCTACTTGATAGCTTGCAAGTCAATCCAATAGATACACAAAGATCTCTTCGAAAATCACTCAAAATAGGAAACAAAGATCCTCAAGATATGATCTTATCTCCAAGAGAATTTCTAAGTAAAATTCGTCAACAGAGCGGTATCACTTCTGGTATCACGTTTGGTATCAACGAACAAATCTACATAAACGACAACTATAATCTGTAACAAATATATCTAGTTATAATGAATTTTTAGTAATATACTGCACATATCATGGTTTTGATTCCATATACATATCTATCTTTATTTGACGATGAAGCGCAGTCTATTGGTCAGACGCTTCTCCTCCAACCAATAGGTCGGGGGTTCGAGTCACCTAGAAGACTAGAGTATGGATGTGTTTTTCCTTTCTTGGGTGTAACAATTTTTTTTTGTTTAAAAATATTTATCCTTATTCTTATTACTTCAAATGAGAAGATTTACATATGATAATAATTAACCTAATTATGTTGTTACATATTCTCACTATAACAATTTCACCGGACACCGATGCAAAATACCTTCCGTATTGTCCATATAGTATCTGTTTGTTCACTTCTTCGTTAGTATGCAAATATGATAAACAGATAAGCAATATTGAATGTAAGTGTAACTAGCATCAACATAAAATCATTTTTCAAATAACCTTGAACAAAATTCCCCATGTATAAAATATTTATTGTGTTGTTTTAAATATGTATAAATATTATGTCGCTTCTCCGTCGATTACAAAAAGATAGTAAACCTTTTATTTTCAATAATTTCTATTAACACATTATATTTTACAATGGATATATTTAAATAAATGAAATTGATATATTAAACGAGTCGGTTATATGGATAATTATAATACCTTGAAAAAAAAAAACCACTCCTATTTATTTCGATTTCTTACATTTTTATACCCGAAAAGCAAATATCAAAATTTTACTAATATATCATGATTCTTAAATCACAATTCACATCAGGATCAATATATCATAATTCACAAGTCTCAAAACTCTCAATGACATTTGCATGTCAAAACTCAAAATTCACATTAACAAGTCTCACAATAAAAAACATAACAAAAAAATTAATAAAATCACAACACAAAATCAAAAGTCAAAACTATCAAAAAAATCAATCCACTACAAATTTAATATGAAGTTAAATTCATAAATTATACTCCCTTTGTCCCAATTTAAATAGTGGGTATTTCTTTTTGAGCCGTCCCAATTAAAATGGTGCGTTTCTATTTTTGGTAATAAGTGCGTTTCTATTTTTGGTAATAATTTTACACTATAAACAATGTGGTCTCACACACCTTTACACACTTTTACGCTACAATCTTATTCTCCTTAAATCCCGTGTCAAAAAGAAGTGTATCATTTAAGTTGGGACGGAGGGAGTAATACTTATTAATTATCCAATACCCAAAAATTCATTGAACCTCTCTCCATTAACCACCCTATTAACTGACAAATACAGTTAGGGCGTGTTTTGTAGATGGTTTAAAGGTATATTGCTTAGTAGCAGAGCCTAATTTTTGTGTTTTGTAGCCAACTACTATTAAACCTTGGCCCGCTCTAATATCTGGGCCCGTATTTAATTTCACTATTCATTCGTGGATGTGGAAACAGCTCTCACCCTCTGTTCTATTTCCAGCAATGCTACAGTCATCCAGGTAAGAGTGTGAACTTACGATTTTACCCCTCAAATCAAGGTCAAAAAAATCAAATCTGCTGCATAGGTTCGAAAATTGATCTTTCCCTCTTTCCACGCCTCATTTCGCAGCAGGCTCTGATTCTTCATCGACGAAGAAGTCTCAAGAACTCAAGGCTCAAGCCCTCGATATTCCATATCTCATCTCGAAGGTACGGTTCGAAATCTGTAGCTGATTTCTAAAATCGGCGCCCCAGATTTTATTTTGGGTTTCGCATAAACCAGCCGAACCCACAATGTTTTTGTTGATCTATGAACTTGATTTTTTTAAACCCAAAATGCCTTCGATTTTTCTGAACCCAAGCAGAGCCCAAAAATTTCTGAACCCAATGGGAGTCGATTTTTTGATTTTTCTGAACCCAAGTTCGACTCGTTATGTTTTTTATTTTTGAATTGTTCCTGCCTTCGGTTATCTTCTGGAATATGACATCGGTTTCTGAACACAATGCAGGTGTTTGTTTGTGTGCCATCCCAACTAGCTCAATTTGCTGTCTCGCTGTAAGTTCGATAAACTTCTGTTATTGTGTGAATTATCTATTGTGTCTTGATTGTGAATTGTAAATGGCTGTGTGAGTATTGGTAGTATTGTATGCAAACTGTTATGTAAATTTCTTTGACTCTAAGACGTCCATCAGCTCTTTACATTTTCATATTAGGCTTTTGATTATAAATATGGTTTGTCTGCGGCGGAAAAACGCTTACGTTTACCTAATGGCTGAAGATATTATGCAACAACTATTAGTACAAATCGCTGCTGTAATCGATCACGCAGCTGTTATTAAGTCCCGAAAGAGGAAAAGATGCTTAGCCCCTGAATCTTATGATTTCAATAGTCGTATCCCCGATCAAGTAAAACACATGAATCGGTTGGTTAATGTTAGTGATGTTGATTGTGTTGTAAACTTACGCATGGATCGCAATACTTTTGGGCATCTAGTCTTCATTTTGAGGGAATTAGGGGGTCTACACGATGGAAGATACGTCAGTGTCGAGGAGCAGGTTGCCATGTTCCTTTCTGTTCTTGCACATCACAAAAAAATAGAGTAGTAAGGTTTGATTTTGTGAGATCTGGATACACAATCTCTAGATACATCCACATAGTCCTTAAAGCGGTACTGTCATTGCATATATTACTATTTGTAAAACCCCAGCCCGTGGCGGACGATTGTGATGATCCCCGGTGGAGATGGTTTAAGGTAATTGATTATGTTATTATTTAATTTTATTGTAATCTGTGGAGCAAGGATTCACACTGGTCACCCCTAGAGCTGTAAATGAACAGAGCTACTCGCGAGCTATTCGAGATTCGGCTTAAAAAAAGCTCGTTCGGAGCTCGATTCAATAATAAACGAGCTGAGCTCGAGCTTGATTTCGAGCTCAAAATTTTTATCAAGCCGAGCTCGAGCCTGACAGTGCTCGACTCGAGGTGGGAAAAATGGTGTCCTTGGGACACTTTTGGCTCAGAATTTTCCTACAGCAGGCAAGGCTTTTCCGGCAGCTCAAAGAATCACGGCTCAGGGTGGAAATGCATATCGGCACTCAGATCTCGCATGCACAGCCACCTAGGTTAGGAATCTGATGGTCAAAAATACCAAAGAGGATCGGAGATAAATGATCACCTTGTCGAACACCTCTACTACACTTATGAAGGATGTAGCCCCACGTGGATTGTTTTTTAGATATTATAATTCACCATACAACGATTAATTCCTAACATGCTCCTATGAATTTAAGTGCTGCACATTGGAGTTAGAATCACTTACTTGTGAATTGGATGCAGAGGCTATTGATGGCTGAATCGAATGACTCCAGTTCTGACCTTCTGAACTATATCCCGCTCAATTCTCAACGTTGGATGGACAACGAACTATGAGAACTCCCACAGAGAATTCGACCACCTTGAAATCGGCGCCTCTACTGCTCTCTATAAAACCCTGATTTTTGTGTGTCTTATTCTGAGAGCAGATATCTGTATTTATAGACAAAACACAGTCCTAGGGCCCCAATAACTATAAAAGGCGTCCCTTACTCGTTACTGGGCTCAGGAGACTTTGGGCTAGTCCAGGGATCAGATACAAGGAATAAAGATGGGCCTCTAATGAATTAATTCTCATGATCAGCCCAGATCATAATTAATTCATAAATATTAATTCATTCCACTAGAGAATCAATACTGACTTACCCCTTTATTACCGATGATGAGTCAGGGCTTGTATTTAGACTTATTAAATATCCGTATTTAAAATATCCGACATCCATTAATTAATTAAAGTTGTGACAGATTAAATTAATTAATCTCTTTGTATCCCTTAAGCAGTACCACTCAAACCTTATTATTGCGCCTGAACTTAATCAACCTGCAGGATTTAACGCAATAAACCTTATTGAGCTCCTTAAGGGGATGTCATTATCCTATACCGGATACGGGTACTAATACAGATAACCAAATATCATATATTAACCGCTATCATCCAAGATACAGAGTACTCAAGTTAATATATAACTCTCACCCATAGTAAATCAAAGTGATACACGAATCAACATATATATCTGAAATCTTATTAGTATTAAGATTTTATTAAGTCACCGAGATCTTGATTCTTCACTTATATCAGATAGAAGAATACATCTCACTGTGATCCTAGACGTACTAGTATAGACAAATAGTCAAGACAAACTATTTTCATCTATGCTGCAGCCTAGACCAATGACTCGTCCTAGAGTCATTTCGGCTGTGATCTATTTATATCTCTTAAGTTTATTCCAATTATATGACCTTCAGTGATCCGTTAATCACCATATAATCTACTTATATAGAGATAAAGGACATACATATGCAATCATGAACACAATCAGATAGGAGATAAAATAGTGAACACGGGAATCATTGTATACAAGCATAAAACGTTCTTGCTTTCAGTATACAAATCCAACAACTTAAAATAGCTATACGCTTTCCCATTAAACAAAATGGAAATACGAGCAGATTCGAAAATGATGTGAATCCAACGCCTAAAAGTGAAAGGAAATCCAAAAGTTTCGAGAACAGTCTCCACAAACTCCCAGCTCAACGGGTCAAACGATTTCTTGATATCCACTTTAAGCTGATAAACATGCATTTTTACCTCTTGGTGTGTCATATTTGATGTTTAGTTATGAGGATTTTGTGTGTTTGATTATTTATTTGAGCTTATATTGTTTTATGGTCAAGAACTTGTCACTTGCTTGTGGTTTGAACGAATTTTCAGAAATAATGAAGCAGAATTTGGAAGAATTGGCTGAAATACAAGTTATAGTTCATCTCGAGAGTAGTTAGTGAGAGCAAACGGATCGTAAATCAGAGTTCGGACGAGGGAGAACGAGCAAAAACAAAATTGCTGCGCAAAGCTATCAGAATCTCGTGGCGCCTTATGCGGGCTGGGCGCGCGGCCGTGCCTCGGGCCGCGTGACAGCACAGTTTTTGCGTGATTTTTCTATTATTTCAGCTATTTTTCGATCCTACACGGTTTTGACCTATATTTTGAGACATAGGGCATATAAATACTCCCCAGAAACATATTGAAAGAACTTTTTATCACCTTTCATCATATTTTTACTTTTCCTGAGAGTTGAGAGAGACGGAGAACGGAGCCAGAGCAAGAACTGAAGATTCTCAACTTTACTACGATTTCATTGTTGAATGTTTATTTGTTTATTTGAGATATTGATTTTTAGTCATATGTCTATGTGTGGCTAGAATCCTTTTTCCCAGGGTTCAGGGAGTAGACATGATTTGAATTTCTGACTGTTTGATTCAATTAATTGAGATTGTTATTCCTTTCTATGTTCTTGTTATAATTATTTGCTTTATTGCTTGATCACCAATTTAGCATAATCATAGGTTTTAATTTGAGATCGGGAGATGATGATTATTACCTGAACTAAGAACATAGAACACATTTATTTTAATTCTAAAGGGAATTGATAATTATGAGGGCATTAATCCTAGGAACTTTTAGGAGTTACGTGTTAGAAGTGCGATCCAGGGATGGTAGCCTTGCATGTAATCAACGGTTTGTATGCCACGGGAGTGGGTATGGACTAGCTTAGAGATTGCCTTAGGAATCATCTGATTAATTGAATTGAACATGTTAGTTAGGAGAATCTGTTGAAACCTTTGCCTTGGAAAATCTTCTCTTATCTGTTTCTCTGTTTCGCAGCTTGATTTGTTTTCTTTCCTGCTGTTTATTTATTTTGTTCTTTACAACAAAAACTCTTAATTTCGTTTGTCCAGATAGAGTAGAATAATTTAGGATATGAATTGGTTAATTCAGTCTCTGTGGAATACGACCTTGCTTGCTACTGTACACAATTGCACCCGTACACTTGCGGCGTGTTAAGTAAAATAGCGAACAAGTTTTTGGCGCCGTTGCCGGGGACTGATTTTTATCAATACTATCTGTTAATTGTTTGATACTAATCTGGAATTTTATTTCTATTTATTTAAATTTCGTTCTTTATTTTTCCTGTGGTTCTTATTCTTGTGTTTGGAGCTTTCCAGGTAGTGCATGAACACGCGATCTCGGAATCTACCTCTTGAAGATTTTGATCCAGAGATTGAAGCCACGCTCCACCTTAACAACAGCAAGAAAAGAGAAGCTACACTAGACACGATGGCTGCCACTACAGAAGAAGTCCGGGCGTTGAGATAACAGCTGCAGGCATTGTTGGATGCTCAGAAAGATGCTGGCAAGCAGAAACAGGCCCCAATCAATGAGGCGTTCACTCCGCAATATTATTTTCACGAGCCTCCAAGAGTCAACACAAACAATTTTGAGCTCAAGACTGGTTTAATCACGATGGTGCAGCAAAACCAGTATAGAGGCAAAGCTGTGGAAGATCCCAATGCGCATCTGGTGCAATTCCTGGAGCTGTGCAGCACTGTTAAGATGAATGGAGTCCCTGATGACATTATACGATTCCGCCTTTTCCCATTCTCACTCAGGGATAAAGCAAAGTCGTGGTATCAAACTCTACAGCTGGGAGCCAATCCAACATGGGGGGACGTGGCAGATATTTTCTTACGGAAGTTCCATCCTCCTGGGCTTACATTGAAGTTGAAGATGGATATTCTTCAATTTCAACAATTTTATGGAGAGACTTTGACTGAAACATGGGAAAGATACCAGGAGAAATTGAGGAAGTGCCCGTCCCATGGCTTTGATGAGGGGACTCTAGTGGTCATGTTTTATAACGCTTGTGGAGAGCGCACCAGGATGTTCATGGATACAGCTGCAGGGGGTTCCTTGCTTAAGAATGAGAGTTCTGAAGCAATGGAGATCATTGAGAGCATGGCCACCACGAGCTATCAATGGCCATCCGAGAGAGTTCACTAGAAGAAAGTTGCAGCTACCTCCAGTTCGGACCCTATGGCATTGATTGTTACTCAGCTGGCAGAGTTGAATTCGAAAATTACAGCTTTGACTATTGGAAATCCTGAGCCGACTGTAGAGATCCCAACATGCGTAGAAGACGTCAACTACATCAATGGCAGAAACTACGAGAACTTTCAACATGGGCAACATGGCGGATACAATAGTGGACATCAATTTCATCATGGAGGGCGTCCACGCCCAAATTTGGCGTATGGGAATCCCAACAATGCAATTCAACCTCCACCAGGCTTCTCGGTAACCAATGGAATGATAAATGAAGAGAAGAAGCCGAATATAGAGGAGTTGCTGATGAAGTTCGTGTCCAAATCCGATGAGAGGATGGAAAAGTTAGAGTCCAATGCCGTTGCTGTGGGGACTCAAATGAAGATATTCGAGACCCAATTGGGTCAAATAGCCACCGCCGTCAACAAACTCCAACAGTCGGGTAATCTTATAAACAATGCCAAGGTGAATCCAAAGGAACAGTGCATGGCCATTGGAGTAAAGAGTGAAGTCACCTCTGAAGACAGCCATGGTTCTTATGAGATGGGGAAAAGAGAGCTCTCGTGGAGAGTCCATGAGGAAGGTCGGCGACTTCCACCTCATCTGCGTCCTCCTGGGTGGATGCCGTTTCCCCAGCGTCATTTTAAGATGGTTGATTTGCCAAGCGGGACTACACAGGAAGGGGCCATGACGGCAAAAGATGAGAGTGCACGGCTGATTGAGAAAAAAGTTGAGGAGGTCACTGTTGAGGTTTCTGGCAGAAAGAATGAGGAAAAGCAGAATGCTACTTCGCCAGCAACTGTGACTATACCATTCCCTCAGTGCCAGAAGAAAGAGAGGATGAAAGAGCGGCTCTCTAAGTTCTTAGAGATCTTTAAGAAGGTGAACATCAATATTCCGTTGGTGGAGATGTTACTAGAGATGCCGCAATATGCCAAATTTCTCAAGGACATAGTCTCACGAAAGAAGAAGTTGGGAGAGTTTGAGACGGTGAATCTAAATGAAGAATGCAGCGCAATCTTGCAGAGGAAGCTGCCGGCGAAGGTCAAAGATCCGAGTAGCTTCACACTTTCCTGCATTATTGGAGGCCAGCAATTCAGAAGGTCACTCTGCGACTTGGGGGCGAGCATCAATCTCATGCCGTTATCTATTTTCAAGCAGCTGGCGATTGGAGAGTTGAAGCCAACATCTATGAGGCTGCAGATGGCAGACAGGTCGGTCACCTATCCTCGTGGAATTGTGGAGAATGTGCTCGTGAAGGTGGGAGATTTTATTCTCCCTGCAGATTTTGTGGTTTTAGACATTGAGGACGACAACAAAATTCCGCTGATTTTGGGGCGCCCGTTCCTTGCAACGGGAAGAGCTTTAATTGATGTGGAGAAAGGAGAGCTCACGCTGCAAGTTCACGATGAAAGCCAAACCTTCCATGTCTATGAACCATGCCGCATCCACAAGGACAAAGTGCCCAAGAAAGTTAAAGATCCGGGCAATGTAAGTGTTGATATTGTTAATACTTTTGATGAGGATCAGTTTTCTTGGCAGGACCCAGGTGATCAGAGTTCGCAGGAAGGGAGCACGGCTGGCAAGAGTGGAGCAGGGAGCAGCTGTTCGCAGCACTATTTGTACCAGCCTCCTTGATGAGTTTGTTGTTCTGTCGAGCTAACGACGTTAAAAATAGCGCTTATTGGGAGGCAACCCAATTTTTGGTTAGTTCGTTTCTTTTTGTTTGTTTGTTTGTTTTCGTGCCCCACCATTCATTTTCAAACTTATTCTACTTAGTGGTGAATAAGTTTGGGGGGATGTGTCTTTGTGGGTGCACTTTTGTTTTGGTTGTTTTTGTTCTGTCGTTGAGTTTTCTTAGTCTTGCTTTGGTAGTTCTCTTTGTGATGTACCTTGACGATGATGTGAGATGTGTAGAGTTTTGTTGGATAGTTGGCTTATGATGATTTCTGCTTTAAAATTGTGAAATTGTATGCATTTGTGTTGATATCATTGTGATTGAGCATGATTGATGAATGATAAGCATGGTCTCTTTTGATGTTGCAATCAATGAAATAAGCTGTGAGATTTGAGCTTTGACTGTCACCATTTTACAGTCTTATTTCTTATTCTTGAGTGATTGTTCGAGCATGCATGTTTCTCACTAGAACTTGTCTTGGTTTCTCCCTCGAGGTCACATAGTGTGCTTAATAACTTTGAGATGACAGAAGGCCATCTTTGCTAGCCTATTTATCCTTATTTGTCCTATATCTTTATATGATCCTAGTTCGCCCCTTTTGAGCCTTATTTTTCTATATTCTTTGATTTAGCTATGGGTGGAAGCTTGGAGATTATTTGATAGGAGATAATTGGGTTGTGGAGATAAATGATCATGAGTTATGTTTTGTGGTTTTAAATTGAAAATCCTAGTACCCTACAAGTTGCTGAAAGAAAAAAAAAAGGAATGGTGGAGAAAATAAAAAAAAAAGAAAAAAAAAAGAGAAAAGAATTGGAAAAAAAATGGGTACATAGGATGCATTAGAGAGACATAATGTTATGAGAAATAATTGTTGAGTTGTGATGGTTTTCGTATTGAAAAAATTGGTTTCGCGGAAGGTGGATGATAGAATTGAGTAAGAATGCTATAAGGTTGGTGATTATGCTATATTAAGAGTATCTATTAGTCACTTAGTCAAATATATCCTACCCTACCAAAGAGCCTACATTACAACCCTCAATAAAGACCTTTTTGGTCTTAGTTATAGGAGCACACATTAAGTGGTGGAGAGGTGAAACGATTGACAAGCTTCTGGTTGAGTACTTGTTTTGCTTGAACTGAGCGTATACACGTCCATGTTGATTGACACTTGATAGTTGAGAGATCTTAAATTCTTTATCTTTTTGGTGATGATTGCAATTCATTGAGACCATAATTTGAGTTTGTCATGAGTGTGATATCTTGATGATAAGAGATACAAATGCACCATAATTTGAGTTTGTCATGAGTGTGATATCTTGATGATAAGATTATAAGAGATACAAATGCATGTCGTTATTTTTGTTGATAAATCTGAAGCCACAATGTTATCCACTTTTCTCTGTGCTCTTGTTGATTCATTCTTGGTTCATCTTTGTTTCGTCCGAGGACGGACAATAGTTCAAGTTTGGGGGATTGAAAAACATGCATTTTTACCTCTTGGTGTGTCATATTTGATGTTTAGTTATGAGGATTTTGTGTGTTTGATTATTTATTTGAGCTTATATTGTTTTATGGTCAAGAACTTGTCACTTGCTTGTGGTTTGAACGAATTTTCAGAAATAATGAAGCCGAATTTGGAAGAATTGGCTGAAATAAAAGTTGTAGTTCGTCTCGAGAGGAGTTCTTGAGCGTAAACGGATCGTAAATCGGAGTTCGAACGAGGGAGAACGAGCAAAAACAAAATTTCTGCGCAAAGCTGTCAGAATCTCGTGGCGCCTCATGCGGGCTGGGCAAGAACTAAGATTCTCAACTTTACTACGGTTTCATTGTTGAATGTTTATTTGTTTATTTGAGATATTGATTTTTAGTCATATGTCTATGTGTGGCTAGAATCCTTTTTCCCAGGATTTAGGGAGTAGACATGATTTGAATTTCTGACTGTTTGATTCAATTAATTGAGATTGTTATTCCTTTCTATGTTCTTGTTATAATTGTTTGCTTTATTGCTTGATCACCAATTTAGCATAATCATAGGTTTTAATTTGAGACCGGGAGATGATAATTATTACCTGAACTAAGAACATAGAACACATTTATTTTAATTCTAAAGGGAATTGATAATTGTGAGGGCATTAATCCTAGGAACTTTTAGGAGTTACGTGTTAGAAGTGCGATCCAGGGATGGTAGCCTCGGTTTGTATGCCACGGGAGTGGGTATGGACTAGCTTAGAGATTGCCTTAGGAATCATCTGATTAATTGAATTGAACATGTTAATTAGGAGAATCTGTTGAAACCTTTGCCTTGGAAAATCTTCTCTTATCTGTTTCTCTGTTTCGCAGCTTGATTTGTTTTCTTTCCTGCTGTTTATTTATTTTGTTCTTTACAACAAAAACTCTTAATTTCGTTTGTCCAGATAGAGTAGAATAATTTAGGATAGGAATTGGTTAATTCAGTCTCTGTGGATAACGACCCTGCTTGCTACTGTACACAATTGCACCCGTACACTTGTGGCGTGTTAAATAAAATAGCGAACATAAGCGCTACGTTATTCCTACGTAAGGACCTATTCATGCAATTAACACCTTCCGAGACAATCATAATACACTCATGAATAGAACGGCCCGCTATAAAACCAAAATGATGCGAAGAGACTATAGACTATAGAGGCAGCAATATCATTCAGTTGTACAACCAAAATTTTGGTAATAATCTTAAAAAAGAAATTACCCAGGACAATAGACCGGATATCCGTGATGCGAGAGGCATCCTACTTCTTATGAAGCAGCGAAAGTAAATTGACGTTCAGACCATCCGGGAGATAAAGATGAGTGAAGAAGCGCTGAACAGCTCTCACAATATCCTTACCAATAATAGACCAAGAAGTATGGAAAAACTTCCCGCTGAAGCCATCCGGGCCTGCCGCACTATCGCCATTCATAGCGAAAACAGAAGCTTTGATCTCAAATGATTGTTGCATATAAAATTATAAAAAAATAAGTTAGGGTAGATGAACTTATTTTTTGGGGAGTTTATAAGCTCCTAAACAACTTATAAGTTGTTTTGAAAAGCTTATAAGCTCAGCCAAACACCCTCTTAGTTGCAAACTTAAAAGTTTGCTGCGAGAATTAATCTGAACCGTTGAGTGCATCTAGCGGCTGGGATTAAAGTACATAATAAATAAGTAAACTTTTAAGTCTTCAATTCCCAATAAATATCAAATATATAATACGGTTTGGGATTCCTGGCCTCTTCTCGATTCTAGGTCCTACGTCGCGTATCTAAGAATTCATCATTCAAAATCCTTGCAATTCTAGAGCCTCTAGCTCAAGTCCCTATCGCTGACGTGACAATATAATTCCACATAATTTGTATTTTATATGTTATTTTATTTATTATATTATACGTCACAATTAAACATTGTAAATGAATATGGGATCCATCGATTCACCAAAGCCGACCACCCCATTTCTGCAATTTCCTTTCTCCGCGCCGATCACGAGATATCCATTTCACCCCCACCGGCGATTCGCCCTACCAGCCGCAGCCGCGATCTGCCACCTTCCACCGCGATTCGCCGCTCCCCTTTCCCCTCCACCGCTTTCTGCCCCGTCACCAAGTCGCCGTCAGAGATCTGCCCATTCCACCTTCTCCGATGCCACCTCCATTTCCCTCACCGGCCCCAGCCTCAAATTATAAACACCATGGACTCGCCGCCGTCAAATTGCTGATCCAAGCATAGTCTACGCCTTAATGACTATTGCTTCGCGATTCAACCATGGATTCTCGCCGCGTCGGGTTGAAAGCTCAAAACTGCACTTCTCCCACCACGATTCGCCCCGCCGGCCTCCGCCGTTATCTGCCACCTCCCTTTCTCCCTCCCCCACCGCGATTCGCAGCGTCGGCCCTGCATCGATCTACCCAAGGTAAGTTTTTCTCCTCCATGGTAAGTTTTCTATTAGGAAAGATTACAATAGTAAATATAGAATGATTTCTCTACTTTAGAAAGAAGTTTTTTTTGGAAAGATTAAAAAGTATATACAAGGTAAATGTTTAACAATAGAAATTTTAAAACCTAGATTTTTAGTTATAAATTTATTAGTTCACTAACAATTCTGCTGCATCCACTCAATCGCCCGCCTCCACCATTTTCCTTGACAGACTCGGTCGGCTGTCAATTCTGCACCCCGTATCTGATCTAAGAGTTTTCCGGAACAAGCGTTTGATTGAGGCATTGCTCTTCATTTCGTGCCTATGGATTATGGAAGTCAGATATATTGATTTTTAAGTTGATTCGGTTTAATTTTAATGCGTATCTATGCATTTCATTTCGTGCCTATGGATTATAGAAGTCAGATATATTGATTTTTAAGTTGATTCGGTTTAATTTTGATGCGTATCTATGCATTTAGAATCCTGCTTCGGTTTGTGTTTATTTCTGTTTTGGTGGTATTGTTGTATTGGTTGATGTCCATTTACTATCCTGCTTCGGGTTGTTTCTCTTTTGAATTTATGAATTTTCTGTTTCCGCTAATTTGTGATCATGTTTGAAAAAATTGTTGCTTTACCTGGAACGTGTGTGTGTGTGTGTGTTTTTTTTTTTTTTTTTTTTTTTTTTTCTGATTATCAAAATATGCCTTTTTTTTTGCTGCTTGAATTGTTGCCGTATAGTGTAGCCGTGACTTAGGCCTTTTGACTGATTGTTCAGCTCTCTCAGCCATGGTTTATGTTACCTACATTATCTCGATAATGACCTCTTCTTCCAGTTCGTAGAAGAAGAGGTGAACATATATATATATATACATATATACTGGTAAATAATATTGAATCAATGATTGCACACGGGTTCATTACTCATGCATTCTTTTGAACAGATACTTACGAGATGCCAAGGAACTTCCTTTTTTAATGTCATTAACGGTTTTACTGATTTGCAATGATTGAGTATATGATACTGATAGAAGTGAGGTAGAAAGAATGAGGGCAACCGAGATGGAGGCTGCCGCCATTATGTTTTACTATTAATCTCTTCCTCTAATTTAGTTTTGAAACTTGAAAGCCGTTATGACAGGATGAGTTGGGTATCATTTATATCCAGTCTTGCCAATGCCTAGCTCAAAGCATATTAAATATCTCACTGTGATGTTTTTCTGAATGCTCCTGCATCATCTGGGTGTTAATCTTTTATTTTGTATTACTTTCTACCTCCAGTTGGGCTGTGTTAGTATATTGTGGAAATTAGAAGCATCAAAATTTGACGGAGTACTTGGGAGAAGGATGCATAGTTATTGCAAAGACTAACAGATTTTGGAATAATATTATGAGTATTCATTCTTACTCATTTACCTTTTCTGTTTTTATA
The DNA here is from genome assembly GCF_028751815.1 of Salvia miltiorrhiza. NCBI lineage: Eukaryota > Viridiplantae > Streptophyta > Magnoliopsida > Lamiales > Lamiaceae > Salvia > Salvia miltiorrhiza. The sequence goes on along the minus strand of NC_080392.1, from coordinate 11,711,682 downwards.
TGTTATTAGTTATTTTCCCTTTCACAAGACTTCAAATCAGTATTGGACTTTTATGAGAGGCCTACATAAACTTCTATAATTCTATTAACTTGCTTAACAAATACTAATTGCTGATAGATCTAATTCACTGAATGTATGTGCTGTTAGTTGTTAATAATGATTTACGCCGCATCGTGTTTCTTCTTCTTTTGTTGTGTTTAGGGAGCAGAGCAAACCTTGCAGAAAAGAAGGTCCGAGTTTTTGTAAGTCCATTCATCATCACCATCACCATCATGTTCATAAATTGCAGTAAATTGATACTGATAGAAAGCAACTTTATTGTTTACTTTGTTGTTAAATGATTTTGTTTAATTTGTCTTTGCTTACAGGTATTTCTTCATATTGCAGCACCAATATTTCTCCTTCTTTTTGCCTTTTCTTTTTTTTTCCGGGATTTGCTGACCGTAGTTTAGTTGCTTGCCTCATTGCTGTATACTTCGATGGAAGAAAGATTTGGATATGAGGTGATATTGTAGTTTATACTTCTCTTGGCTTCCTATTGAATTTTATGAAATGTTCATTTTTAACAGAAGATGAGATGGGGAATTATGCTTCTAACCTCTCACAGTATTGTTGTATGTTAGCATGAGTTTGAATAAGCAATTGATTATCAAATGATTATGGCTAATGTGAAACTGAATAGTACAGATTTGTATGATCCATTCTTATATGTGGCCATGTGAAACTGTGATTAGTTTATTATTATTGTGAGTATCTGTAACTGAAATTATTGGCATTGGCTTCCCGATTCCTTTCAGTGAGATTTTGATTGCTCGTGCATAATCAAAATCATGGTTTTAGTTGGAGGATAATATTGTATGGGAATTTGAGAATATATAATAGGAATTTGAGCAATTTGTTCCAGAACATGAACAACAGTTAGGGTGTTCTTGCTCTCCTTTTTTTTGTACAAACAAATATGTATGTGTAAATACATTATACATACATATATACTTTGGAAAGAAAGAACTCTCAAATTTTCTAGACCAAAGAGACTAAGTAAATAAATATATGTATTCATTTTGGATGTGCGTGTTCATAAATGCATATAAATAAATAAGTAAATAAATATATGTACTCATTTTGGATCTAACTTATATAAGTAAAATAATTTTTAAATTTTAATGTGGAAGTCAAAAATATTATCCAACCTAACATAAAGCATTAATCATCACATTTGAAAGTATGAATCAACATTAATCTAATTAATAGATTTCTATGGATTTTAAAAGTCTGGGTGTATTCGTTCCAGACTTTTAAAAGTCTGCAGAAATCTGGGTGTATTCGTTTAAAACTTTTAAAAGTCCATATAAATCTGGGTGTATTCGTTTCAGACTTTTTAAAATCCATACAAATCTAGGTGTATTCGTTATTCCATTGACTTAAAATTTGGAATGACTTTCATGGATTTCATCCAAAAAATACACACGACGAAATCCGGCCAAGAACCACGAGAATTGAAATCCATGAAATTTTAAGCGAGCGCTGAGTTCCAGCGCCCGCGGCCAAGAAGCCAGTGAGCGCTGGAACTCAGCCACCGTTGAGAGAGTCCAGCATATGCTGGATTCCAGCATATGTTGGATTCGAGCGAGTCTGAATTCTCTGCCTCTCTCTCTACGCGCTCCGTGTCTCTCGCCACGTCGTTGCCGCTGCCGCCGCCGCAGGCCCACAGTCCCCCAGCGCAGTGTGAGCGCCGCACCATCTCTCCTCTCCCCGACTCCTCCGGGACCGCCCCGGCGCACCCCTCACCTCTCAGCTGCTGTGCCGTTTTGGTGCCCAATGCATTGCTCAACACTGGGTTTCCATGATGCCTTTTTGGTTTCCAGCGCTCGCTGGATTCCCAGCGGTCGCTGGGTTTCCAGCGGTGCTGGGACTCAGCGGGCGTTGGCATCATGGATTTCAATTCCAGAATTATCCCCTAAATTCTTCGAAAATCAGTGAAAATCGGGGTGAAATCCAACCACGAATTCTTTGAAAGTCGTCTGGAATCTATGTGAATTCCATGGAATTTAAATTCCATGGACTTTTTAAAGTCTGTGGAAATCCACAACGAATACACCCCCCTAAATAACGATGTTATAATTTTTTGAAATAATTAATTAGGAATCACTTATCTAATTAGAATTTATAATTATTTTTTATATCTATTTAAATGAGTAATTAATTATAGAGTTTTTTTTATTGAATAATTAATTATAGAGTTAATTAATACTTTTTCAAGTTTCAATTTTTAGTTATAAACATTAATTATAGTTGGCGTATTACATAATATTTTTGGCCGCCTCAAAAACTGTCACGACCGCACTTGCTAAGGATAGCAAATTCGGGAAAACCGCGACTAAGGGAGGGAATTTAGGAGCGGGAGTAAGAAAGGGGCATATTCGGTTTCTTGATGACTCGACTTGTATAAAGAAATTAATCGAAATATCTAGATATCAATGAAGGCCACAAGGGGACCGTACATAATATTATCCCAAAACGGGGTACTTAATAGTTTTAGTACATTATTAAATAATACATATTGTTTGACATAATATCTTAACATAATCAGTGTTCGCAGCGGAATAACAATTTGAGTATATGTATGAAGACATATACTCTACTCTGAGGTAATCATCCTAGTTTGACAAAGCTCCGCTTGCACACTACATCCTCGATCACCGCTCAACCTGCACATTTAAAAATACATGCAGGGCTAAGTACAAAAGTACTTAGTGGACACTTGCCGAAATTTACATACATGCATAATATTTTATTGTCATGCCTTTCAACAGTAGTAAGATACGAGGGTTTTCCTTTAAAGACTCGTATTTACCAAACATAATATCATTTCTTTCATCAATAACCCGCGCAGGTATTTTATATCATTAATTACCATATCAGTAACTCGTGCCGAGAGGGAGGCCTCCCTCTACGGACACTATGATCGGCCAACCCGCTAGATGACTCACGATCACAAGGTGTACACTAATTCCGAAGGGATTTGCGGTCCCATCCAGAATCCGAATTCGATTAACATCAGATAGGCAATTAATAATAAAACATAAAGCATTTAGGCATTGACAATATCATTTAAATTCATAAGCATAAAGTCTTAACAATTCTAATATATAATTTTAGTTTATACGTAGAAAGCCTACCTGAATAGCCGACTCACGGTTTAGCTCTAACTCTGGTGCTTGACCTTTAATCCGAGAAAATAAAATAAGATTCTAATTCTCGAAAAATCTCAATAAATGAGGATGCGTGAAATGATTATGCATGACTCATATTCCTTTAATTAAATTATGAGATGCTAATCCTATTTAAGGAATTAAAGCTCGTCTTATGAGGTCGGATTATTAATCTTTAATAATCTACTCATCTTAAAATAATCTAATTCACTTACTAATTAATAATTAGTAAGTCTTAAAATCTTCTCTAATTAAATTTAATAGAATAATTATGAAGACCCAATTAAAATAAAATAATCAAGGCCCAAAAGGAATTTAATTCGAGCCCAAAAGAATAAATTCGAAGCCCAGTGCATTAATAATATTAGGCCCAACATCAATTAATTTATAGAGCCCAACACATGAGGCCCAAGATAATAAAATCATGAAGCCCAATAAGTGAGCCCATCATCACCCTTAAAATAATTAGTAAATTTTAATATTAATCTTATCTCGTCAAAACCTTAGACTCAAAACATTATCACATACTACCATTTAGGTTCGAAACTATTTATTCGAACATCAATATGCGCATTAATCATAACTCGTTCTATTTATGTCATCAAGTCAAATATTCCGTCATTTAAAAAAAACAAAACCTATAATATTACATAGATAAATTATATCATCATAGATCATGCTTTCTCATACATAAAACAATTTAATCCTTTTCAAATAATCCATATTAATAAGTCGTTTAAAAAGAATTAATTTAAATGAGAGTTTAACTCAAAATATTTTATTTTATAATCCCTTTATAAATACTTGAAATAAAGAACTCCATTTAAATAATTAATTTAAAGGTCAATATATAATTAAATTAATCAAGCTCAATTTAAATTAATAATTAAGAGCTCAAATAATTTAAATAGATATAAGCCCAAATTAATTAGATAAATTAAGTCTATCATGTTTTTCTTTGAATAAGCCCCAAACAATTAAATTAAAATAGGCCCAAATAAGAAAGCCCAAAATTTTCGGCCCAAACCCGGCTCAAACCCGGCCCAAACCCAGCTGAAACCCGGCCCAAACCCAGCTCCCTTTTCTAACCTAAATATACACACACCAAATACACTCAAACACACACATTAGCTGCGCCCCATCTCTTCTTTCTCACTCTCTCTCTCGCCTTTCTCTCTCGGACCTCTCTCTCTCGTTTTCTGCCGTTCTGCCGCCGCCGCTGCCGTTCAACGGCGCCGTCGCCGCCGGCGAGCGGCGCGGCTTCTCCTTCTCTCTCCCTGAACTTTTCCCCCCCTCTTCTCCTCTATCTCTCTCGCTCAATCTCGGCCGCTGGAAAGGCACAGCAAGCGCAACCACGCCGATGTGCCGCCATCGCCGGGCCGCCGCCTGCTCCCTCATCCTCGCGGCAGATCCGCCGCCGCCGTTCAACGCCACGGCCGCCTGGAGCTGCTGCTGTTCGCCTGAGGTCGACGGATCTGGCCTTCAGTCGTTCGTCTTGCTCGGAGTTCCCGCCGCCGTTGGCTTGCCCGGAGTCGCCGCTGGCTGGCCCGCGATCGACGGCCAGCAGCTCGCTGGAGGAGCCGAGCACCGTCTCACAAAGGTAAGCCCCGGATCTCCCTATTCTCATTTCATTTTAAATTAAAAACTGAAACTCCTCTTTCCCTTTCTTGACAGATCGGAGACAACCGCGGCTCCGTCGCCGTCCGTCAACCGCCGGCGACGACGAGCCACCGAGGCTGCCCTCCCCCTGACCTCGACTCACACACGCAATCAGCCAACACAAAGGGTTTTTGTGCGAGAATCATATACTGTAATTGCTCAAATAAAAGTTTTAACTCTTTCCTTGTAACTTCAGTTCACAAGTACATATTTAGTAACTGTAAATCTATGAATTTGCTACTCATTTTCTTCATTTATCAAAGCATATGTAAATCTGAGTTAATGAGCATGTGTTGGTATTCTGGAGTTGATGTATACAATTGAAGGATATTATAATATATAAATTAGAAATATAAACCTTGAATGATGAAAGATGTGGTGTCGTTTCTTGGCTGCGAGAGAGATGGTAGATGAATGTGAGAGGTGGGAATTGGCTGAAAAATGGTGTAGGTTATAAAAGAAAAAATGGGGTGGCTTGGATGGAAATTCTTCAACTTACAGGTATGAACACTTTCAGCCTGCATGTAAGACTGAAGAATTTCCTTCAGCATGCGCTCCAAATTTCTTCAGCATGCTTTAGGATTCAGCATGCTTAAGATTATTCTAATTAAAATATCTAAGAGATTAATATATTAATTATATGGTTCCAAACTCATTTAAATACATTAAGACATATAAGCCTAATTCTTATTGAAGCATAAAATCCATTTGAGCTTGCTTCTAACATAAAATAAATTACTCATGGGCTTAAGTAAACAATCGATAAAAGATTCATATTTAACACTTCAGTGTTAAATTCTCCACAATAAATTAATGGACTCAAAATATATTTTGAGTGCATCATCTATTGAAAATAAAAAAAATAAATCATCACATATATAAATTATCAAATTCATATAAGTTCGTATTTTATTAATGGATGCTGAACTCTAATTACCATAATAAATCCTTAAATCAGTAATTAAAAGTATATAATCCTTAATAAAAAGTCGGGTCATTACATACTATCCCCCTTAAAAGAAATTTCGTCCCGAAATTTGCATACCTATGTGAAAAGTTCTGGGTATTTTTCTTTCATCTGGTCCTCAAGTTCCCACGTTGCTTCTTCCGGTCCATGGTGTCTCCACAGTATTTTGACTGACGCGATCGATTTATTCCTTAACTCTTGCACCTTTCGGTCCAAAATGGCTTCAGGTTTTTCCTCGTACGTCAAGTCTGGGTTAAGAATCATTTCATCTTGGTGAATCACGTGTTTGGGGTCAAACACGTACCGTCTCAGCTGTGACACGTGGAACACATTGTGAACGTTTCCAAAGCTAGGTGGCAGTGCCAACCTATACGCTACGGGACCTATTCTTTCAAGGATCTCATAAGGTCCTACAAAACGGGGTCTCAACTTACCCTTAACACCGAATCTAACGATCCCTTTCGAGGGTGATATTTTAAGGAAAACCTTGTCTCCAATCTTAAATTGTAGTTCAGTTCGTCGGGTATCAGCATAAGACTTCTGTCTGTCCTGGGCCTCTTTAATTCTTGCTCTAATCTGGCGGATGGTCTCGATCATCTCGCTTACTGCATCTGGCCCAAGGATTTTTCTTTCACCCACTTCATCCCAGTAAAGTGGTGATCTACACTTCCTTCCATACAGCGCCTCATAAGGTGCCATATCAATGGTTGCCTGGTAACTATTGTTGTAGGCGAATTCGATTAACGGCAGCACTGATTCCCAACTTCCTCCTCGGTCTAGCACCACTGTCCTCAACATATCTTCAAGGGTCTGAATTGTCCTTTCTGATTGTCCATCTGTTTGAGGGTGAAAGGCGGTGCTAAAGTTTAATCTCGTTCCCAACTCTTTCTGTAAACTGATCCAAAATCTAGAAGTAAATTTTGAATCTCTATCTGAAGTAATGGATATTGGTATTCCATGTAGCCGTACAATCTCACGAATGTACAGTTGGGCTAGTTTCTCCGATCCATGGGTAATTGGAATCGGTATAAAATGAGCGCTCTTTGTAAGACGGTCTACTATTACCCAAATAGCTGTGTTGCCCCTATTTGTCTTGGGTAAACCCGTCACGAAATCCATCGCTATGTGCTCCCACTTCCATTCTGGGATTTCCAATGGCTGTAATTTCCCATATGGTCGTTGATGTAAAGCTTTCACTTGCTGGCATGCAAGGCAACGCTCTACAAACGAGGCTATATCTCGTTTCATCCCGTCCCACCAAAACTTCTGTTTTAGATCTTGGTACATTTTGGTACTTCCGGGATGAGCGGTATAGGGCGTGTCATGAGCTTCACTCATGATCTCGTTTCTCAGTTCCTCGTTATGGGGAACACACAATCTTCCTTCAAAAAGAACTGCGTTATCCGTTGCCTCTTGGTAGCCTCCTGGCGTGCCTGTTCGGATCTTGAGACGAACTTTTTCCAAGCTCTCATCCGCTCTCTGGGCACTGACGATCCTTTCTCTGAGGTCTGGGACGGCTACTAGAGTTGCAATAATTGCTCTTGTCGTTGCCGGTGGCTGAACCACTTCTATCTTCAATTTGTCAAAATCCCTTACAAGCGTGTCCTCTTGAGTGAGAAGAAGTCCTAACTCGGATTGAGTTTTACGACTTAAAGCATCAGCTACTACATTAGCTTTTCCCGGGTGGTAGTTGATACCGCAGTCGTAATCCTTTACGAGTTCGAGCCATCTCCTCTGTCTCATATTCAAGTCTTTCTGCTCGAAAAAATACTTAAGGCTTTTGTGATCAGTGAAGATTTCACATCTAACTCCGTATAGATGGTGTCTCCAAATTTTCAAAGCATGCACAATTGCTGCCAGTTCCAGATCATGAGTGGGGTAGTTCAATTCATGTGGCCTTAGTTGTCGCGAGGCGTAGGCAATGACCTTTCCTTCTTGCATCAACACACAACCTAGCCCATTTTTGGATGCGTCCGTGAAGATCACGTATTCTTTATCGGCTGCTGGAACTGCTAGCACTGGTGCAGTTGTCAATTTCTTCTTCAGTTCTTGGAAGCTGGCTTCACACTCTTCGTTCCACTTATACTTGATTCCTTTGCGAAGTAATTGCGTCATTGGTCTCGCTATTTTAGAGAATCCTTCGATGAATCTCCGGTAGTATCCTGCCAAACCTAAGAAACTTCGGATTTCATTAGGTGTGGTTGGTGATTTCCACTCGCGCACTGCTTGCACCTTGGCGGGGTCCACCTTGATTCCATCTGCTGATACGATGTGCCCTAGAAACATTACTTCTTTCAACCAAAATTCGCACTTGCTGAATTTGGCGAACAACTTCTCCGTCTTTAATGTCTCCAGGATGATTCTTAAATGATTTTCATGCTCTTGGTCATTCTTAGAATAGATGAGGATATCATCTATAAACACTAAGACAAATTTGTCTAAGTATGGATGGAAAACTCGATTCATGAGGTCCATGAATACTGCCGGTGCATTGGTTAGACCAAATGGCATGACAATGAATTCATAGTGACCATATCTTGTGCGGAAAGCGGTCTTAGATATATCCTCTGGTCTGATCTTCAGTTGATGATAACCAGACCTTAAATCTATTTTTGAGAATACACTGGCTCCTTTGAGTTGATCGAACAAATCATCTATCCTTGGGAGAGGGTATTTGTTTTTAAGCGTCAGTTTGTTCAACTCTCGATAATCAATGCACATCCTCATGGTTCCATCTTTCTTCTTGACAAAGAGTACAGGCGCTCCCCAAGGCGAGACACTGGGTCTGATGAAACCCAAGTCCAAGAGTTCCTGTAGTTGCACCTTTAATTCTTGTAGTTCCTTTGGGGCCATCCTGTACGGTGCCTTTGATACTGGGGCAGATCCAGGTTCTAGATCAATGGTGAAATCTAGTTGCCTGTCTTGAGGTAGTCCTGGCAATATTTCAGGAAAAACTTCTGGAAAGTCTCGTACTATTGCCACATCTTCCACCTTCTTGTCTTCACTAGCTTCCCCGTTTAGGTAGACGAGATAAGCTGTGCTTCCTTCCTTCATCATCTCTTTTCTGGCTTGTAATGCGGATATCACTGGTACTCTTTTCTTCATACCTATGCCGTGAAATTCCGTCGGTTCCTTTCCAGGTGGTCGAATAGAAATTTTTCGTTCACTACAAAGGATGGTGGCGTGATTCTCAGCTAGCCAGTCCATTCCTAAGATTATATCTACATCCCACATGAGCAGAATATTAAGATTGTTCGCTACCATCTTAAGTTCTCCTATTTCAAATTCTACGTTCGAGCAAACATGTGTGGTGGTAGATCTTCCTCCTGAGGGTGTAGTGATTCTTAAGGCACACTTAGCTCGTTCTGATTCGATTTCTAAGGTATCTACGCAAGGGGCAGATATAAAAGAATGCGAGGCACCAGTATCGAACAGAATCATTATGGAAAAACCTTTAAGCTTGCCCATACCTGCCAGGTTTCCTTGGTTTTTCTCGGTCTGGTTTTGGGTGAGAGCAAAGGCTCTCGCCTGCTGCGGCAATGGTTGTTGCCGCCTCTGTTGTTGTTGGCGCTGTTGGTGCTTGTGTTGGTATTGCTGCTGGTATGGCTGTTGTTGGCGGGGCTGGTATTGGTATTGCTGCTGGTATGGCTGTTGTTGGCGGGGCTGGTATTGCCCTTGAACTGCTTGCAGGGGCTGGGCATAAGTGGCCCTGATTGCCGCGCCCTGCTGTTTGTTGGGGCATTGTGAGGAGTAGTGGCCCTTCTGGCCACACGTGTAGCAACTGTCAGTTCCAGCCTTACAGACACCACGATGTGGTTTGTGGCATTTGGACAAAGGGGAACTTCATTTTGTCTTTGGCTGCCTCCAGCTGGGGCAGGACCCTGTTGCTTCCCTTGTCCTTGTTGCTGATATTGTCCAAACGGCGCATTTCCTTGCCATGGCCTCTTGTTAGTCTGGTTTTCATTTCCTCTATGGTCGTTCCAGTTGCGCTTCCCTTTAAAGTTCTGAGGGCGTGCAGGTGGGTTGGCTGGCGCTGGGGTCTGTGATGGAGCCAACCTTTCTACTGGCATCGCAGCTTCGATGTCCAGTGCCCTGTTCAAAGACTCAGTGTATGAGAGTCCACCATGACTAGCTAGAGTCATCCGAATCTCGTGCCTCAGACCAGCACAAAATTTCTCCGCCATTTTCTCATCAGTATCCACCTGTTGTGGAGCATAACGCGATAGATCGCAGAACTCTCTGTCATACTCGGTCACCGTCTTCTTCCCTTGTTTCAGGCTATAAAACTCAGCCTCCTTCTTCTTTCTGTAGCTCTTGGGAATATACTTATCATATAATCCCGTCTTAAAGTCTTCCCAAGTGTATGCTGCCCATTGTTCGGGAGTCAGAGTCTTTCGGCGGGCTTCCCACCAAAAGTCAGCCGATCCGGCTAGTTGGAAAGACATACACGAGAGTCGCTCCTCTTCCGTGCAGTGTAGGAAAGTGAAGATACGCTCCAAGGCGCGTATCCAAGCTTCGGCCTCGGCTGGGTCGCCTGTCCCAGTAAATGTGGGCGGATTCTGTCGAAGAAAACAGTTCTTCAGTCCTTCTAGCAGGGGGTGGAGGGGGTGGGGTAGGTTCCCTGTCGTTTCGCCGCCCTTCAGGTATTTCATCGCGATTTCCATCATTGTTAACGTTTCTCCTAGGGGGGCGACCTCGTTTAGGCGGCATTCTGCAAATTACAAACACCCTTTTTAATACATTCTATACAGGAATCTCTAAGGCAATTAATAAAGAACTGTTTGTTAAATTTAACTTATCATAACTCCAAAACTAATATATTAACAGGAACCGTTGCATACACAAGTCACATTATTCAAAGTTACTACATTCTTAACTGACTCGTGAAAAATAAAACCCGTAGAGAAACATAAAACATACACGGGATCGTCGTAGAAAACCCATGCTAGGGTCATTTATATCTCATGGAAAATTGTCTCATCGAGGGCTTTTACATTGTCAACCCAAATGTAAGTAAAGTCTATCCAGTACTCCCTATGATGTACCGGCTTACTAGTTAAGCAATCACAAAAGGGTTTTTATTCACGGAACGTCCTAGAGACCAACATTTCCGTACTAATGCTAGCTAAAAAAAAAAATAAAAACATAGTCATTGGAACGAATTATCGTTTCCGGAGTACATCCACAAGCTAAAACTATCAAATTTGTGAACTCTGAGTCGCGGTACGACTGTTCCTCGGTGACGCCAGGGGGTCCTCTTCTGGATCCTCCTCGGGGTCCTCCTCCTCATCCTTGCCCGGCTCCCAGCTGGGCAACGGAGTCTCTCCCTGGCTCTCGCCTGTCTCCTGCATGATCTGGGCTGAGCGGAAGATATCGTCCACAATTTCACGGATCGGATCGTCTCTGGTGCTGATCCTGGCCGTGGCACGAGGCTTGATTGGAGCTGGAGTTGGCACGGGCTCGGGATGAGTACTCCTCATCGTACCATACTGTGCTGTATCGTCATTCTCCTGCATAGGGTATTTGCCCCTATCTAGAAACTCCCTCATGTTGGCCATGACCCTGTCGACATCTGCCATGGCAGCCTCAAACCTTGCGTCTATCGTAGGTATCAGTGGTGGTGGAGGAGTAGTAGCTCGGATCGCTGAGTCAGGAGGCGATGGGAAAATCTCTACGAGCCCGTGGACGAGAAGGGCCTTGCCTCGTCATCGTGCCTACCACGACGCCCTAGAACTGAGGCTCGTGGTGGAGGATCTCGGGGCAAGACCATCGAGGGCTCGGGAGCAGTAGTGGGTGCTTCCGCTGGCAAAGGCGTCCCCACCTGTACGTAGTCTCCCGGAAGGATGTAGGGTCCTAGAGGGGCGCGGCCCCACAAGGTGAAACAGATCTGAAGCTCCGCAATAAAGCTAGGGAAGTCTCCCACGAGGTCGTGATAATCTTCTCGGCGAAAGATGTAGTGGGCAGAAATCTGCCTAGCCCATCCCTGCCACTCGGAAGGTAACAGTAAGATCAACCTCTGGATACCGTCATAACCTGATACTCCATGTGCACTCGCCTCAACCCAGTGTCTGTGAAAACCTGCGAGGAACTGTCCGAGGTTATCCCCGTGACATGGAGCATAGGTGCGGTAGGACCGCTCGACCTCCTCTGGACTAGCCCATGGGGGCAGTGGTCGTCGTCGGGTGAAAACAGTTCTCGCCATCTAACAAAGGAAATTCTATCGTCAAAAGTAGCACACGACAAGTAACTTAAGGCGATAAGGTTCTAAATATCTAAAATCGGAAAACAAGTTCGGTTCAATAACCATAACGTGCAAAAACACCTCATCATCTAAATCTAGCATTTACACAAGCCATACAGGTTCTTAATACTTAATCACAGATTATCAATTCGACTATCATATAGTTCTAGTGTCGTTGTTTACCGAACTTAGGGCTTGTTATGTGATGATGATATTTTCTTAAATCTAGCAACGAGCACTAAAAGTTTCAACAAAATAAGTTCAAAAGGCCAAGTTAATTCGAGATCTCATCGTAGAAAAAACACTCGAATTTTTAAGCTATGCCCATGCCATCAACGTACTATTGGCGTTCGTTACGCTGCTCAATCTTCATGCTCGTGGTTTCATCATGCGACCCCTTCGTGTGATTCTTCTTTCTCTATTTCGACCGTCCTTGTCGATGTCATCGTAACATGAAGAAAAAGTTAAGGCATCTCCCTAAGTTCTCTTCTATGTTCCGTCGTGAGAGTGAGCATATATAACTTAACAGTTCTAAGTTCTTGTGATTCATACCATAGTCATACTTATTCATGCTTTATACATTTCAAGAAATTAACTTAATTAAAACTTGAAAGTACTTACCATAACCTCCGTTGAGCGTGCCGAGATGTAGTGCCAAGCTTTTGTCAACTAGTTCAAACGTGTATTAACTTACTTAATCTAGACTCAACTTAGAAGGAATGAGTAGTACTCAGAGCAAAAGAAATGCTCTGATACCATTCTGTCACGACCGCACTTGCTAAGGATAGCAAATTCGGGAAAACCGCGACTAAGGGAGGGAATTTAGGAGCGGGAGTAAGAAAGGGGCATATTCGGTTTCTTGATGACTCGACTTGTATAAAGAAATTAATCGAAATATCTAGATATCAATGAAGGCCACAAGGGGACCGTACATAATATTATCCCAAAACGGGGTACTTAATAGTTTTAGTACATTATTAAATAATACATATTGTTTGACATAATATCTTAACATAATCAGTGTTCGCAGCGGAATAACAATTTGAGTATATGTATGAAGACAATATACTCTACTCTGAGGTAATCATCCTAGTTTGACAAAGCTCCGCTTGCACACTACATCCTCGATCACCGCTCAACCTGCACATTTAAAAATACATGCAGGGCTAAGTACAAAAGTACTTAGTGGACACTTGCCGAAATTTACATACATGCATAATATTTTATTGTCATGCCTTTCAACAGTAGTAAGATACGAGGGTTTCCTTTAAAGACTCGTATTTACCAAACATAATATCATTTCTTTCATCAATAACCCGCGCAGGTATTTTATATCATTAATTACCATATCAGTAACTCGTGCCGAGAGGAGGCCTCCCTCTACGGACACTATGATCGGCCAACCCGCTAGATGACTCACGATCACAAGGTGTACACTAATTCCGAAGGGATTTGCGGTCCCATCCAGAATCCGAATTCGATTAACATCAGATAGGCAATTAATAATAAAACATAAAGCATTTAGGCATTGACAATATCATTTAAATTCATAAGCATAAAGTCTTAACAATTCTAATATATAATTTAGTTTATACGTAGAAAGCCTACCTGAATAGCCGACTCACGGTTTAGCTCTAACTCTGGTGCTTGACCTTTAATCCGAGAAAATAAAATAAGATTCTAATTCTCGAAAAATCTCAATAAATGAGGATGCGTGAAAATGATTATGCATGACTCATATTCCTTTAATTAAATTATGAGATGCTAATCCTATTTAAGGAATTAAAGCTCGTCTTATGAGGTCGGATTATTAATCTTTAATAATCTACTCATCTTAAAATAATCTAATTCACTTACTAATTAATAATTAGTAAGTCTTAAAATCTTCTCTAATTAAATTTAATAGAATAATTATGAAGACCCAATTAAAATAAAATAATCAAGGCCCAAAAGGAATTTAATTCGAGCCCAAAAGAATAATTCGAAGCCCAGTGCATTAATAATATTAGGCCCCAACATCAATTAATTTATAGAGCCCAACACATGAGGCCCAAGATAATAAAATCATGAAGCCCAATAAGTGAGCCCATCATCACCCTTAAAATAATTAGTAAATTTTAATATTAATCTTATCTCGTCAAAACCTTAGACTCAAAACATTATCACATACTACCATTTAGGTTCGAAACTATTTATTCGAACATCAACATGCGCATTAATCATAACTCGTTCTATTTATGGTCATCAAGTCAATATTCCGTCATTTAAAAAAAACAAACCTATAATATTACATAGATAAATTATATCATCATAGATCATGCTTTCTCATACATAAAACAATTTAATCCTTTTCAAATAATCCATATTAATAAGTCGTTTGAAAAGAATTAATTTAAATGAGAGTTTAACTCAAATATTTTATTTTATAATCCCTTTATAAATACTTGAAATAAAGAACTCCATTTAAATAATTAATTTAAAGGTCAATATATAATTAAATTAATCAAGCTCAATTTAAATTAATAATTAAGAGCTCAAATAATTTAAATAGATATAAGCCCAAATTAATTAGATAAATTAAGTCTATCATGTTTTTCTTTGAATAAGCCCCCAAACAATTAAATTAAAATAGGCCCAAATAAGAAAGCCCAAAAATTTTCGGCCCAAACCCGGCTCAAACCCGGCCCCAAACCCAGCTGAAACCCGGCCCAAACCCAGCTCCCTTTTCTAACCCTAAATATACACACACCAAATACACTCAAACACACACATTAGCTGCGCCCCATATCTTCTTTCTCACTCTCTCTCTCGCCTTTCTCTCTCGGACCTCTCTCTCTCGTTTTCTGCCGTCTGCCGCCGCCGCTGCCGTTTCAACGGCGCCGTCGCCGCCGGCGAGCGGCGCGGCTTCTCCTCTCTCTCCCTGAACTTTCCCCCCCTCTTCCTCTCTATCTCTCTCGCTCAATCTCGGCCGCGGAAAGGCACAGCAAGCGCAACCACGCCGATGTGCCGCCATCGACGGGCCGCGCCTGCTCCCTCATCCTCGCGCAGATCCGTCGCCGCCGTTCAACGCCCACGGCGCCGTGGAGCGCTGCTGTTCGCCTGAGGTCGACGGATCTGGCCTTCAGTCGTTCGTCTTGCTCGGAGTTCCCGCCGCCGTTGGCTTGCCGGAGTCGCCGCTGCTGGCCCGGCGATCGACGGCAAGCAGATCGCTGGGAGGAGCCGAGCACCGTCTCACAAAGGTAAGCCCCGGATCTCCCTATTCTCATTTCATTTTAAATTAAAAATGAAACTCCTCTTTTCCCTTTCTTGACAGATCGGAGACAACCGCGGCTCCGTCGCCGTCCGTCAACCGCCGGCGACGACGAGCCACCGAGGCTGCCCTCCCCCTGACCTCGCCTCACACACGCAATCAGCCAACACAAAGGGTTTTTTGTTTGCGAGAATCATATACTGTAATGCTCAAATAAAGTTTTAACTCTTTCCTTGTAACTTCAGTTCACAAGTACATATTTAGTAACTGTTAAATCTATGCATTTGCTACTCATTTTCTTCCTTATCAAGGCCTATGTAAATCTGATGTTAATGAGGCATTTGTGTTGTGTCTTCTGGAGGTTGATGTATTACAATTTGAAGGAATTAATTACTCTATAAATTAGAAATGAACCTTGAATGATGAAAGATTGTGGTGTCGTTTCTTGGCTGCGGAGAGAAGGATGAGTATGGTATGATGAATGTGAGAGTGGGAATTGGCTGAAAAATGGTGTAGGTTATAAAAGAAAAAATGGGG